>NW_019943259.1:62439-69939 GCF_002910315.2 Salvelinus sp. IW2-2015 | reverse complement strand
AATATGCGCATAACAGATGAAGAAACCTGGATTTTACTAAACAATATTTACCTTCCATGACATAGGTAACCATGACAACACAAAGTGTACTTCCCAAACGGCAAACCATCCAGTACATAGTGCACTACTGAACATAGTCTATAGGGCCCTGGTTAAAAGTAGTGCACTATATAGGGAATGGGGTGGCATTTGAGACACTGCCCAACCTCTTGTTTAATTAAATCAACTATTAAAATCTTTCCTCCCTGTTAAAATGTTTTATCTTAGTTTCGAGTGCTCTGAATGTATTCTGCATTTCAACATCAGCGTTGCATAGTTATAGAGGCAATCTATGATTGTTACACACATTTTTATGTGTGTATTTTATTTATACATTTTTACATATTTTGGGCATTAGGATATGTGATCTTCAGTACATTACAGATAAAGGTAACCTAATTTAACAAATAACACTCAAATTATATTTGAAACCATTTATTTAACAAAATTCTACAGAAAAAATAAGTACAGCCCACTTCAATAGCTTTTGTTGCCCCCATTTGGCAGAAATCACTTCATGTAGGCGTTTCTTGTAAGTGTCTAACATCTACTGGGAGGAGTTGTTGTTCACTCTTGCAGGTACGGCCCTCTTCAAGTCCCCCTCAGCATTTCTACAGGATTAACACCTGGGCTTTGACTACATAACCCTCCATTTCTACAGGATTAACCACCTGCTTGATTCCATAAACCCGTCCATTTCCTACAAGGATTAACACCTGGGCTTTGACTCCATAACCCTCCATTTCTACAGGATTAACACCTGGGCTTTGACTACATAACCCTCCATTTCTACAGGATTAACACCTGGGCTTAGATTCCATAAACCCCCATTTCTACAGGATTAACACCTGGGCTTGACTCCAAAACCCTCCATTTCTACAGGATTAACACCTGGGCTTTGACTCCATAACCCTCCATTTCTACAGGATTAACACTGGGCTTTGATCCATAACCCTCCATTTCTACAGGATTAACACCTGGGCTTGAATCAATAACCCTCCATTTCTACAGGATTAACACCTGGGCATTTGACTCCATAACCCTCCATTTCTACAGGATTAACACCTGGGCTTTGACTACATAACCCTCCATTTCTACAGGATTAACACCTGGGCTTGACTACATAACCCTCCATTTCACGGATTAACACCTGGGCTTTGATTCCATAACCCTCCATTTCTACAGGATTAACACCTGGGCTTTGACTCCATAACCCTCCATTTCTACAGGATTAACACCTGGGCTTTGACTCCATAAACCCTCCATTTCTACAGGATTAACACCTGGGCTTTGATTCCATAAACCTCCATTTCTACAGATAACACCTGGGCTTTGAAATCCATAACCCTCCATTTCTACAGGATTAACACCTGGGCTTGATCCATAACCCTCCATTTCTACAGGATTAACACCTGGGCTTTGACTACATAACCCTCCATTTCTACAGGATTAACACCTGGGCTTTGACTCCATAACCCTCCATTTCTACAGGATTAACACCTGGGCTTTGAACTACATAACCTCCCATTTCTACAGGATTAACACCTGGGCTTTTGACTCCATAACCCTCCATTTCTACAGGATTAACACCTGGGCTTTGATTCCATAACCCTCCATTTCTACAGGATTAACACCTGGGCTTTGAATCCATAACCCTCCATTTCTACAGGATTAAACACCTGGGCTTTTGACTCCATAACCTCCATTTCTACAGGATAAACACCTGGGCTTTGACTACATAACCCTCCATTTCTACAGGATTAACACCTGGGCTTTTGACTACATAACCCTCCATTTCTACAGGATTAACACCTGGGCTTTGACTACATAACCCTCCATTTCTACAGGATTAACACCTGGGCTTTGACTCCATAACCCTCCATTTCTACAGGATTAACACCTGGGCTTTGACTACATAACCCTCCATTTCTACAGGATTAACACCTGGGCTTTGACTCCATAACCCTCCATTTTATACAGGATTAACACCTGGGCTTTGAATCCATAACCCTCCATTTATACAGTATTAACACCTGGGCTTTGACTACATAACCCTCCATTTCTACAGGATTAACACCTGGGCTTTGACTACATAACCCTCCATTTCTACAGGATTAACACCTGGGCTTTGATTCCATAACCCTCCCTTTATACAGGATCAACACCTGGGCTTTGCCTCCATAACCAGCATTTCTACAGGATAAACACCTGGGCTTTGACTACATAACCCTCCATTTCTACAGGATTAACACCTGGGCTTTGATTCCATAACCCTCCATTTCTACAGGATTAACACCTGGCTTTGAATCCATAACCCTCCATTTCCACATGATTAACACCTGGGCTTTGAATCCATAACCCTCCATTTCCACATGATTAACACCTGGGCTTTGAATCCATAAACCCAGCATTTCTACAGGATTAAACACCTGGGCTTGAATCCATAAACCTCCATTTTCTACAGGATTAACACCTGGGCTTTGACTCCATAACCCTCCATTTATACAGGATAACACCTGGGCTTTGACTCCATAAACCCAGCATTTCTACAGGATTAACACCTGGGCTTTGAATCCATAAACCTCCATTTCTACAGGATTAACACCTGGGCTTTGAATCCATGAACCTCCATTTCTACAGGATTAACACATGGGCTTTGAATCCATAACCCTCCATTATACAGGATTAACACCTGGGCTTTGACTCCATAACCCTCCATTTCTACAGGATTAACACCTGGGCTTTGACTACATAACCCTCCATTTATACAGGATTAACACCTGGCTTTGCCTACATAACCCTCCATTTCTACAGGATTAACACCTGGGCTTTGAATCCATAACCCTACATTTCCACAGGATTAACACCTGGGCTTTGAATCCATAACCCTCAGCATTTCTACAAGTGGTGCTCTCTGAATGTTCAGATAGAAACTGCATTGGCCAAACTCTCTATTTCTATATGAATCTGGTTTCATCGTTCCCTGCAGGCATCACCTCTGCCATAACCACAGCGAGTCTACAGAGTGTAGTTATAGAAATTCAGAAGATGAAACAAGTGAGAAAAATTCCTTGAAGATATTCAACACCCCTTGTTAGGATAATAAAAGTTTACTTTTATTTTTGAAGCAAACTCCATCATTATCCTACCAAGGGGTGTTGAATATCTTCACATCTTCAATGTGATCTGTTCATGAACAGTTGCTTAAAAAGTGAGGTAGTGACAGCATTTCTTTTTTTCTCCGAAGAGAAGAACTAAAATCAAAAAATCAGTTATCTTTTGCTCGTCCGTACCTTTTTCTCCAGCTTCATGTCCAACTTGAGGTTGATATAAACAGGCTGGTCCAGGGTTGTATAGTCCAGCGTCTGGAAACTCTTCAGCATGTCCACGGCCACCGCGGTCTCAAACACCGGCTTGGGGTAGAACCTGGTCACGTACACGTCATCCACCGGCGCCCACGCCGTCAGCCCATACGGTTTGTGACGACCCGTGTTGTCGATAGGCTTCTGCTCTTTCTTCTCCTCTTTCTCTTTGTCATCTTTTTTGTCTTTTTTAAAAGTCCTGTGGAGAGAAATAGGTTTTATTAAATATGTTAATTTTGGTATATTGTGTGCTGAATTATAATGTTTTATACATTATTCTGTTTGAATTGCAATGTACAGTCGTGGCCAAAAGTTTTGAGAATGACACAAATATACGTTTTCACAGAGTCTGCTGTCTCAGTTTGTATAATGGCAATTTGCATATACTCCAGAATGTTATGAAGAGTGAACAGATGAATTGCAAAGTCCCTCTTTGCCATGCAAAAGAACTGAATCCCCAAAAAACATTTCCACTGCATTTCAGCACTGCCACAAAAGGACCAGCTGACATCATGTCAGTGATTCTCTCGTTAACACAGGTGTGAGTGTTGACGAGGACAAGGCTGGAGATCACTCTGTCATGCTGATTGAGTTCAAATAACAGACTAAGTTTCAAAAGGAGGGTGGTGCTTGGATTCATTGTTCTTCCTCTGTCAACCATGGTTACACGTGCCGTCATCATTGCTTTGCACAAAAAGGGCTTCACAGGCAAGGATATTGCTGCCAGTAAGATTGCACCTACATCAACCATTTATCGGATCATCAAGAACTTCAAGGAGAGCGGTTCAATTGTTGTGAAGAAGACTTCAGGGCGCCCAAGAATGTCCAGCAAGCGCCAGGACCATCTCCTAAAAGTTGATTCAGCTGCGGGATCGGGGCACCACCAGTACAGAGCTTGCTCAGGAATGGCAGCAGGCAGGTGTGAGTGCATCTGCACGCACAGTGAGGCGAAGACTTTTGGAGGATGGCCTGGTGTCAAGAAGGGCAGCAAAGAAGCAACTTCTCTCAAGGAAAAGCATCAGGGACAGACTGATATTCTGCAAAAGGTACAGGTATTGAACTACTGAGGACTGGGGTAAAGTCATTTTCTCTGATGAATCCCCTTTCCGATTGTTTGGGGCATTCGGAAAAAAGCTAGTCCGGAGAAGACAAGGTGAGCGCTACCATCAGTCCTGTGTCATGCCAACAGTAAAGTATCCGGAGACCATTCATGTGTGGGGTTGCTTCTCAGCCAAGGGAGTGGGCTCACTCACAATTTTGTATAAGAACACAGCCATGAATAAAGAATGGTACCAACACATCCTCCGAGAGCAACTTCTCCCAACCATCCAGGAACAGTTTGGTGACGAACAATGCCTTTTCCAGCATGATGGAGCACCTTGCCATAAGGCAAAAGTGATAATTAAGTGGCTCGGGGAACAAAACATCGATATTTTGGGTCCATGGCCAGGAAACTCCCCAGACCTTAATCCCATTGAGAACTTGTGGTCAATCCTCAAGAGGCGGGTGGATAAACAAAAACCCATAAATTCTGACAAACTCCAAGCATTGATTATGCAAGAATGGGCTGCCATCAGTCAGGATGTGGCCCAGAAGTTAATTGACAGCATGCCAGGGCGGATTGCAGCGGTCTTGAAAAAGAAGGGTCAACACTGCAAATATTGACTCTTCGCATCAACTTCATGTAATTGTCAATAAAAGCCTTTGACACGTATGAAATGCTTGTAATTATACTTCAGTATTCCATAGTAACATCTGACAAAAATATCTAAAGACACTGAAGCAGCAAACTTTGTGGAAATGAATATTTTCTGTCATTCTCAAAACTTTTGGCCACGACTGTATAAAGGGCTCTCTTGTAAAAATAGATGTTTCATCTCAACGGACTCCCTGTAGAGATTAAAGATGTTTGTGATTTTTTGGTCTGATGGGTGTTGTCTGATGGGGAATAATAATGTCTAAGATAAATGCATGCCTACGTGTCAATCAGTAAATAGACACATTTTATGTTCCATCTGACTCTGTGAAGGGAGAACATTCGATGTGTGTGTGTGTGTGTGTGTGTGTGTGTGTGTGTGTGTGTGTGTGTGTGTGTGTGTGTGTGTGTGTGTGTGTGTGTGTGTGTGTTAAATGACTTACTTCGCGGCGGCATAGGTCCTAACAGGGAGATGTCTGGGTGCAACCGGAGAAACACTCGTATATGTTGGACCACCAGCCACAAGGAGATGTCTTTGGCATCCTGCTAAAACTAAGAGAAAACCAACCAGATAGCAAGTCAGCTTCATTATCACTACTCAATTCCTTTTCCAGTGGTGTAAAGTAACTAAGTTAAAATAATTTGAAGAACCACTTCAAGCTGGAATCCTTAATGGTGAATCAACAACATTCATTTATAATATTACAACAAAGAAGTTAACGCAAACAAACAGTTTCATTTCTCCCTCAGACATCTAAGCATGCACGATATAAGAGCACAATATGTACAGTAACGTCCCCCCCCCCTTCCATGCTGCGGGCACTTCCTTAGCTCGGCAACAAAAAGGATCACAACGGTGGTGGGGCGGCCAGTGGCGCCATTTTTCACCTACTGTGGATTCCATCTTTAGGTCGTATCTGTACTTCACCGTTTTGATTTGACAACTTTTACGTCACCACATTCCTAAAGAAAATAATGTACTTTTAACTCCATACATTTTCCCTGACACCCAAAAGTACTCTTTAGATTAGATGCCTTTTGGCAAACTCCAAGGGGGCTGTCATGTGCCTTTTACTGAGGAGTGGCTTCCGTCTGGCCACTCTACCATAAAGGCCTGATTGGTGGAGTTCTGCAGAGATGGTTATCCTTCTGGAAGGTTCTCCCATCTCCACAGAAGATCTCTAGAGCTCTGTCATAGTGACCATCGGGTTCTTGTTCACCTCCCTGACCAAGGCCCTTCTCCCCTGATTGCTCAGTTTGGCCAGGCGGCCAGCTCTAGGAAAAGTTTTGGTGGTTCCAAACTTTTTCCATTAAGAATGATGGAGGCCACTGTGTTCTTGGGGACCTTCGATGTTCCAGAAATGTTTTGGTACTCTTCCCCAGATCTGTGCCTCAACACAATCCTGTCTCGGACCTCTACGGACAATTCCTTCGACCTCATGACTTGGTTTTTGCTCTAACATGCACTGTCAACTGTGGGACCTTTCCAAGTCATGTCCAATGAATTGAATTTAGCACAGCTGGAACACAAATCAAGTTGTAGAAACATCTCAAGGATGACCAAAGGAAACAGGATGCACCTTAGCTCAATTTCAAGTCTCATAGCAAAGGGTCTGAATACTTAGGTAAATAAGGTATTTTTATTTTATAAATGTGCAACATTTTCGAAAAACCTGTTTTCACTTTGTCATTATGGGGTATAGTGTTTAGATTGATTATATAAAAATGTTTCCTCATCAATTTCAGAATAAGGATGTTAAGTAACAAAACGTGGAAAAAGTCAAGGGGTCTGAATACTTTTCCAACAGGACAAAGTCACACTGCCCCGAGCTGGAGATATCAGGTCAGTTACCTTCCCTAGTCAGTCAGTCAGCTGGAGATACCAGGTCAGTTACCTTCCCTGGTCAGCTGGAGATACCAGGTCAGTTACCTCCCCTAGTCAGCTGGAGATATCAGGTCAGTTACCTCCCCTAGTCAGCTGGAGATACCAGGTCAGTTCCTCCTGGTCAGCTGGAGATATCAGTCAGTTACCTTCCCTGGTCAGCTGGGGATACAGGTCAGTTACCTTCCCTGGTCAGCTGGAGATATCAGGTCAGTTACCTTCCCTGGTCAGCTGGAGATACCAGGTAAGTTCCCTTCCCACAGTCAGCTGGAGATATCAGGTTAGTTACTTCCCCAGTCACTGGAGATATCAGGTCAGTTACTTCCCCAGTCAGCTGGAGATATCAGGTCAGTTACCTTCCCTAGTCAGCTGGATATATCAAGGTCAGTTACCTTCCTAGTCAGCTGGAGATATAGGTCAGTCACCTTCCTAGTCAGCTGGAGATACCAGGTCAGTTACTTCCCTAGTCAGCTGGAGATACCAGGTCAGTTACCTTCCCTGGTCAGCTGGAGAATACCAAG
>NW_019943259.1:57431-62414 GCF_002910315.2 Salvelinus sp. IW2-2015 | reverse complement strand
CCTCCCTGGTCAGCTGGAGATACCAGGTCAGTTAACCTTCTCCTGGTCAGCTGGAGATATCAGGTTCAGTTACCTTCCCTGGTCAGCTGGAGATACCAGGTCAGTTCCCTTCCCAGTGTCAGCTGGAGATATCAGGCAGTTACCTTCCCGTCAGCTGGAGATATCAGGTCAGTTACCTTCCCCAGTCAGCTGGAGATATCAGGTCAGTTACCTTCCCTAGTCAGCTGATATATCAGTCAGTTAGCCTTCCCTAGGCCAGCTGGAGATATCAGGTCAGTCACCTTCCTAGTCAGCTGGAGATACCAGGTCAGTTACCTTCCCTAGTCAGCTGGAGATACCAGGTCAGTTACCTTCCCTGGTCAGCTGGAGATACCAGGTCAGTTTACCTTCCCAGTCCAGTCAGTCAGCTGGAGATACCAGGTCAGTTACCTTCCCAGTCAGTGTCAGCTGGGCAGATACCAGTCAGTTACCTTCCCCAGTCAGCTGGAGATATCAGGTCAAGTTACCTCCCCTGGTCAGCTGGAGATACCAGGTCAGTTACCTTCCCCAGTTCAGTCAGTCAGCTGGAGATAGCAGGTCAGTTACCTTCCCTAGTCAGCTGGAGATACCAGGTCAGTTACCTTCCCTAGTCAGCTGGAGATACCAGGTCAGTTACCTTCCCCAGTCAGTCAGTCAGCTGGAGATATCAGGTCAGTTACCTTCCCTAGTCAGCTGGAGATATCAGGTCAGTTACCTTCCCTAGTCAGCTGGAGATATCAGGTCAGTTACCTTCCCTAGTCAGTCAGTCAGCTGGAGATACCAGGTCAGTTACCCTCCCTAGTCAGATGGAAATATCAGGTCAGTTACCTTCTCTAGTCAGCTGGAGATATTAGGTCAGTTACCTTCCCTGGTCAGCTGGAGATATCAGGTCAGTTACCTTCCCCAGTCAGTCAGCTGGAGATATCAGGGCAGTTACCTTCCCTGGTCGTCAGTCAGCTGGAGATATCAGGTCAGATGGAGATACCAGGTCAGTTATCACCATCTTTATTTTTACTCAAGTACGAACATTTAGTGTTTTTTCCACCACTGCACGTTTCAGTTGTCCAGTTAATTGCATTTTTTTTAACCAGGCAATTAGTTAAGAACAAGTTCGTATTTACAATGACGACATACACTGGCCAAATCGGGACTTTAAACAATGCCACTTAATATAATGTTTACATACCCTACATTACTCATCTCATATGTATATACTGTACTCTATATCATCTACTGCATCATGCCATCTTATGTAATACATGTATCACTAGCCACTTTAAACTATGCCACTTTGTTTATATACCCTACATTACTCATCTCATATGTATATACTGTACTCTATACCATCTACTGCATCTTGCCTATGCCGTTCTGTACCATCACTCATTCATATATCTTCATGTACATATTCTTTATCCCTTTACACTTGTGTGTATAAGGTAGTAGTTGTGGAATTGTTAGGTTAGTTTACTTGTTGGTTATTACTGCATAGTCGGAACTAGAAGCACAAGCATTTCGCTACACTCGCATTAACATCTGCTAACCATGTGTATGTGACAAATAACATTTGATTTGATTTGACTACGCTTGGCCAATTGTGCGCCGCCCTATGAGACTCCAAATCACGGCCGGTTGTGATACAACCTGGATTGATGATTGATTGTTTAAAATATAGACGCATTTCCCCCGACAATCTGTGAAGTTTAGCTAACTAGAAACATGAAATCAACATATCCAAAAGGTTTGTACAGTAACGTTAGGTGAAGAAAAAACGTACAGGAATCGTATTCAAAACAAGTCGTACTCGTAGATGCAAGTCAGACATTGATTGTGTCATCACGCCCACCAACATAGACACTGCTGGGCAGGTCAGTTAACCAAACTACAAAATTAGTTAGTGCACAGTGGTTAATTTATGGACGCAATTTAAGCGTAAAAAATATATAGCAACACAACTGGTTAGTTAGTCATATACTTTCGATAGTAGCTATAACATTAGAACTTGCTCAAATCTAACCTCGCTAGTTAGCGCAATGCTTGCTAACGATTGATAATTAGCTACTGGCCCGAGTTTGATGGAGTCGGCAGCTAAGAACTAAGCCGGTATTGTATTGGCAAGTTCTGATATATGTCGATATTTTATTGTAATAGTTGAATTGCATGACAACAGACATAAAACAGTTTGTGGAACTGACCTTTTACAATCCTCGTGCAGGTTGCCATATTTGGTTTATACAGGTGTCCTTCATTCAATTCGTCTCGTTTAGAAACGACGGAAGGTAACTTTGGTTCCGATGGGCACATATATGGCCCGTGCAATCTGGGATCTTAGGGACGTCCATACACCCCATTGAAGTTGGAATTCAAAATGGTTCAATGAAATAAGGTTATGTTAGGGTTCAGGGGAAGGGACGGCCCACCAAGGATCCCGGGTAGCACTGATCGTTATGATTCGGTTAAACGGTACGAACGGAAGCCATGTTTGTTGTTCTTCCTTCACCCTCTTTGGAGTTCGGGACGTTCAGGATCTCCGTTTGTATGTCTTTAACAGTATCACCATTACATTTTCTCTACCACCCCCTGAATGCAAGTAATACCATTTATATTGTAATGGTTACAGATCATTTATTTGGCCGAATGTCTCTCCGTATTTCTCACGTACATTTTGCATCACCTCTTCCCAAGGTTCAAACACAGAGTTTATTTGGTGCAAGTGCCAGCTAGCTAAGTTCGCTTGTTCGCTCGCTCAGGAGAGAGGGAACTCTCGACCCGCTTGTCAAATTACTCAAGACCCCATGCTTCAGCCTTGAGGGGTATTTACTTTAGACACTAACCGGACAACACGTTCAGCTGTGTGTTCAAGTTGTCAGAACTGCTGAAGTGCATTTGTAACTGCGGTTGCAGATGTCATAAGGTGTCATGTTGAATGGGTTTGACAGCTCACAGCTGGAAACTAAACTTCTCTTGCAAAGCAGGCCCGATGTAGTTGCATAGCTGTTGCTACGTTTGACATTTAGCTATACCCACTACTGTCAGCTAACAAATCAACAACAAGCAATTGTCACTACGTTTACAATCAACGATAGCTACCATTGCAAATGGCTAGATAACTTTATTGAAATGTACAGTAGCTAGCTAGGTTGGTTGGTTGGTTGGTAAAGCATTTACAATAGTGTTTTAAGTTAGTTATACGACATAAATAAACCGTGTCTGCAGTTGTCAATATACTTCGAAAATATATTATCGGATGACAACCAGTGTTTTTTTCTCTAACATGGGGTCTGCAACCACTCAGCAGCCTAGCAACAAGCCCTATTAAAGCTTTATTGATACTGTGGTGCTGGTGCCACTATCACCGCAACAGGACATGTGACCGTCTTGTGTTTAAACAGAAAAACAGCTTATGTAACTACTAAGCGCGATCCAAACTTCTTCTATCCACCCATGAGTGAGGAACCTACATGCCAAGTATAGACCATATATTGTGTTTCCTGCAGGTTATAGAAAAGAGCAGAAGCTCTGTACTGTCAGTTCAGATTCCAGTCCTACCTACCTACAGGTTATGGGACATTTCCTCAAGGAGAAGGCCCCCAAAGCTACGTCAAAAAACACTACAGTAAATAGTATTGTAACGACCCTGCGTTTATAAGCGCAGATATTGACTCTGCTGCTCAAGCATGTTTTTGGGCACAATCGATAGCGTGCTGGACTTCAGGCTAGAAGGTCGAGGGTTCGAGACCTGCTCCCTGCCTGTTTCATTACAGTATCTATTACCGTTTTTACTATAGCTATACTACAGTATTTATACTATAGTAAACGTTACTACAGTATACTACAGTCATGTCCGCAAAAACACGACAGTGAATACTATAGTATACTACAGTCATGCCCACAACATCACTACAGTGAATACTACAGTGAATACTACAGTATATCAATAGTAATACTACAGTATTTATACTATAGTAAACGTTACAAGGTATACTAACAGTCATGTCCGCAAAAACACTACGAGTGAATACTATTGTATACTACAGTCATGCCCACAACATCACTACAGTGAATACTACAGTGAATAGCACAGTATATCAATAGTACTACTACAGTTTAGAGCATTTATATATTATGATTTTTATATATTAATAATATATATATTATATTTTCATATGGTAAAATTCTACTTGTGTTTTTGTTTGGCATGACATTCTAGACATTTGTTCCCAGAAGTCACATGCATTGAATCAGGTTTAATAAAATCAACTTTGTATGACATACTAGTGTCCGCTATTCTGTCTCATAACTAAACGTATCCAGTATGAGCAGAGCACATACTTTCAGTTGTCTTCTATAATCTGCCTTGATGGAACTAAAGTGCCTGTAGCATGCATGTCTATTTTTTTTAAATTGATTCTTTATTTAACTAGGCAAAGTCAGTTAAGAACAAATTCTTATTTTCAATGACGGCCTAGGAACAGTGGGGTTAACTGCTTGTTCAGGGGGCAGAACAACAGATCTGTACCTTGTCAGCTCGGGATTCGATCTTGCAAACCTTCCGGTTACTAGTCCAACGTCTAAACCACTAGGCTATCTGGCACTGTCAAGGTTACAACAGTGCTACTGACTGGTACTTTCCTATAGCTTTCAATAACTTTTCCCCATAGCGCTGTGTCACTGACCAATCAGCTCTGCACACTATAACTAATTTATCAAGTATCCCCCCACTAGAATTAAATCCCCTAGAGAAAGCAGGTACCTCGAGAGACCATTGTGTAATTCAAAATCTTTGTGTGTTGTCTACTAGGCATTTAACCTGGTTTGTTAGTGTTACCAGGCTTTTCACCTGGTTTGTTAGTGGTTAAGCCGTAGGCCTTTCCACCTGGTTTGTTAGTGTTACCGACCAGCCTTTTCATTCACCTGGTTTGTTAGTGTTACCAGGCCTTTCCACCTGGTTGGTTAGTGTACCAC
>NW_019943259.1:32910-57406 GCF_002910315.2 Salvelinus sp. IW2-2015 | reverse complement strand
GACATACTAGTGTCCGCTATTCTGTCTCAACTAAACGTATCCAGTATGAGCAGAGCACATACTTTCAGTTGTCTTCTATAATCTGCCTTGATGAACTAAAGTGCCTGTAGCATTGCATGTCTATTTTTTTAAATTGATCTTTATTTAACTAGGCAAGTCATTAAGAACAAATTCTTATTTTCAATGACGGCCTAGGAACAGTGGGTTAACTGCTTGTTCAGGGGGCAGAACAACAGATCTGTACCTTTGTCAGCTCGGGATTCGATTCTTGCAACCTTCCGGTTACTAGTCCAACGCTCTAAACCACTAGGCTATCTGGCACTGTCAAGGTTACAACAGTGCTACTGACTGGTACTTTCCTATAGCTTTCAATAACTTTTCCCATACTGTGTCACTGAACCAATCAGCCTCTGCACACTATAACTAATTTATCAGATCACCCCCACTAGAATTAAATCCCTAGAGAAAGCAGTACCTCGGAGAGACCATTGTGTAATTCAATCTTTTGGTGTGTGTCTTACTAGGCATTTAACCTGGTTGTTAGTGTTACCAGGCCTTTTCACCTGGTTTGTTAGTGTTACCAGGCCTTCCACGTGGTGTTAGTGTTACAGGCCTTTTCACCTGGTTGTTAATGTACCAGGCCTTTTCCACCTGGTTTTGTTAGTGTTACCAGGCCTTTCCACCTGGTTTGTTAGTGTTACCAGGCCTTTTCACCTGTTTGTAGTTTACCAGGCCTTTTCACCTGTTTGTTAGTGTTACCAGGCCTTTTCACCTGGATTGTTAAGTGTTACCAGGCTTTTAACCTGGTGTTAGTGTTTACCGTGGGCCTTTCCCGGTTGTTAGTGTTTACCAGGCCTTTTAACCTGGATTGTTAGTGTGTACCAGCCTTTTCACCTGGTTTGTTAGTGTTACAGGCCTTTTCACCTGGTTGTTAGTGTTACCAGGCCCTTTTCACCTGGTTTGTTAGTGTTACCAGCCTTTCCACCTGGTTTGTAGCTGTTACCAGGCCTTTTCACTGTTTGTTAGTGTTACCAGCCTTTCCACCTGGTTTGTTAGTGTTACCAGGCCTTTTTCACCTGTTGTTAGTGTACCAGGCCTTTCCACCTGTTGTGTTACAGGCTTTCACTGGGGTTCCGGCTCTCTTGTTAGTGTTACCAAGGCCTTTTCACCTGGTTTGTAGTGTTACCAGGCCTTTCACCTGGTGTGTTAGGTTTGTTACCAGGCCTTTTCACCCTGGGTTTGTTAGTGTTACCAGGCCTTCCACCTTGGTTGTTAGTGTTACCAGGCCTTTTCACCTGGTTTGTTAGTGTTACCAGGCCTTTTCAACCTGGTTTGTTTAGTGTTACCAGGCTTTTCCACCTGGTCTTGTGTTAGTGTTACCAGGCCTTTTCCACCTGGTTTGTTTTAGTGTTACCAGGCCTTTTCCACCTGTTTGTTAGTGTTACCAGGCCTTTTCACCTGGTTTTGTTAGTGACCAGGCCTTTTCACCTGGTTTGTTAGTGTTACCAGGCCTTTTCACCTGGGGTTGTTAGTGTTACCAGGCCTTTCACCTGGTTTGTTAGTGTTACCAGGCCCTTTCCACCTGGTTGGTTTAGTGTTACCAGGCCTTTTCCACCTGGTTTGTTAGTTGTTACCAGGCCTTTCCACCTTGGTTTGTAGTTACCAGGCCTTTCCCACCTGGTTTGTTAGTGTTACCAGGCCTTTTCACCTGGTTTGTTATTGTTACCAGGCCTTTTAACCTGGTTTGGTGGTGTGCGTGTTCCTCAGATTAACAGGTATGCCAAAGGAAAAATATATGATCCCCCGGATCCTCGTCGACTATACACCATCATGTCAGCCGAGGAGGTAGCCAACGGGGAAAAAGTCACACTGGGCCGAGTTGGAGATATCAGGTTAGTTACCTTCCCTGGTCAGTCAACCAGTCAGTTAGCTGGAGATGTACAGTACCAGTCAAATATTTGGACACACCTACTCTTTCCAGGGTTTTTCTTTATTTTTTACTACTTTCTACATTGTAGAATAATAGTGAAGACATCAAAACTATGAAATAACACATGGGATCATTTAGTAACCAAAAAAGTGTTAAACAAATCAAAATGTATTTTATATTTAAAGATTCTTCAACGTAGCCACCCTTTGCCTTGATGACAGTTTTGCACACTCTTGGTATTATCTCAACCAGCTTCACCTGGAATGTATGTTCAGTTACCTTCCCTGGTCAGTCAGTCAACCAGTCAGTCAGCTGGAGATATCAGGTTAGTTACCTTCCCTGGTCAGTCAGTCAGCTGGAGATATCAGGTCAGAAACTTTCCCTGGTCAGTCAGTCAGCTGGAGATATTAGGTCAGTTACCTTCCCAGGTCAGTCAACCAGTCAGTCAGCTGGAGATATCAGGTCAGTTACCTTCCCTGGTCAGTCAGTGAGGGCGCGTCCAAACTGCCACGTTGATTTTATCCGTAGCCGTGGTTTCCAGTGCTTTCTCAGTGGGAGTTGTACGTTGATGGTCAGCGGAGATTACACGTCCCTATCCAGAAAATGTCCATCCATTTTCACAGACAAAATTTTCAAATTAGTTGAGCTTTTGATAGGTCTATTTAAAAGTTAGCCAATTACAAAAGAGGACACGTGTAGGGTCCACGGACCATAATTCATCCATTCTCATTTGATGTCCGTTCTCCACTGATCAGTTTGGCTGCGACTTAAGTCAGTCAGTCAGTACATTTTTTCAGTCTGTCAATGAGAACAAGACAGACAGTTTGAAAAAGCTAATGAAAGCAAATAATCTGTCCTCTGAAGAATGCAGAAAGCCTTAGCTGTAGCATTTAGCTCTAACAAGTATCTCGTTGATCGCCTCTCCAGGTCGGGTCAGGAGTCTGAGCAGCTCTCTGTGGACCCTCACCCACTTGACGGCTCTACATATCAAACGACGACAATGTGAGTCGCATCCATCCTGACATCGGCAAGCTGCCACACCTCATCTACTTGAACCTGTCCTCCAATAAGCTCCGGGAGCCTGCCCACCGAACTCGGAAACATGGTGTGTCTCAGGTAAGAGCTCCCGTGTGGTGGTAAGGTCCTGAAGTGGTGCTGGTAATGCTAAGGTTGTGGGTTCAGCTCCCACTGGGATCACCACGATGATACGAGGCAGGGATGGCTGGTTTTAGTCCCGTTCTCTATTCAGTCAATTCTATCCTCAGATTTTTTTTTTTTTTTTAATTTTTCAACTGTTTCTCCTATCACTTATTCTCCAGGGAATTGCTTTTAAACAACAATCTTTTACGAGTTTTACCTTACGAACTCGGGCGGCTTTTCCAGTTACAAACCCTGGGGTTAAAAGGTATTTGTTTTAAAGGTTAATCACAATTCATATTGATTATCAACATTATTGATTTGAATACCGAGTAACAAAAGCTAATAAAAAATTTAAAAAGCTTATGGTTTGGATAAAGTGCCTCTGCAGGTAATCCTAGTCTATTATCTGTTGTGCAGGTAACCTTAGTATTAGATACAATATCATAAGCATTAATAATAGGTTGTCTCTGTGCAGGTAACCCTTTGTCCCAAGACATCCTCAACCTGTACCATGAACCAGAAAGCTCTTGAACTACATGCTCGACAATCTAGCAGGTAAAATGTTGAACGACTACATGCCACAATCCAGCAGGTAGATGGTTGTTGAACTACATGCACGGCAATCAAGATGGTAAATGGTTCCACCGATTCACGTCACAGGAAAACCATCGACACGGCTCATACAAATTTAAGCAGTTGTTAGGTGTAAACCTGACTGGAGCACCACACCTGAATTGTCTTATTGTCTTCTCCTGAACCAGAGAGCATTAAACGCCTATGTCTCCTTCTAATTAATCATGTAGTTAATTAGTTAATTGGTTAATTAGTTAATTGGTTAATTAGTTAATTGTGTCCTTTATTTAGTGCACCCAGAAACACTCCCCCAGAGACCTTGAAGGAGCGAGACCCAATGACCCCCACAGGTACTTCAGGATAACTCCTTACCCAATGACCCCCACAGGTACTTCAGGATAACTCCTTACCCAATGACCCCCACAGGTACTTCAAGGATAACTCCTTAACTCACATGATCCCGCCACAGGTACTTCAGGATAACTCCTTACCCAATGACCTCACAGGTACGTCAGGGTAACTCCTACCCATGGACCCCACAGGTACTTCAGGATAACTCCTTACCCAATGACCCCTCACAGGTATCTTCAGGATAACTCCTTACCCAATGACCCCCCACAGGTATCTTCAGGATAACTCCCTACCCATGACCCCCACAGGTACTTCAGGATAACTCCCTATACCCAATGACTCGCGCACAGGTACTATGCAGGATAACTCCTACCAATGACCGACTCCCCACAGGTACTTCAGGATACTCCCTAACCCACTGGTCCAATGGTACTTACGACTTAACTACCCCCTGGTCCCAATGGTAGCTACGACTTACTACCCGCCACTGGTCCCAATGGTAGCTACGACATTATACCCAATAGTCCCAATGGTAGCTACAACATTACTACCCTGGCCCCAATGGTAGCTACAACATTACTACCCCCTGGTCCCAATGGTTAGCTACAACATTACCACCCCCTGGTCCAATGTAGCTACGACATTACTACCTCCTGGTCCCAATGGTAGCTACAATATTACTACCCGCCCTGGTCCCAATGGTAGCTACGACATTACTACCCCCTGGTCCAATGGTAGCTACGGACATTACTGCCCCTGGCCCAATGGTGCTACAAACATTACTTACCCGGGCCCCTGGTCCCAATGGTGATACAACATTACTACCCCCTGGTCCCAATGGTAGCTACGACATTACACCGCCTCTGGTCCCAATGGTAGCTACGACATTTACTACCCCCTGGTCCCAATGGTAGCTACAACATTCTACCCCCTGTCCCAATGGTAGCTACGAACATTACTACCCGCCCTGGTCCCAATTACTACACTTAACTACCGCCTGGTCCAATGGTAGCTACAACATTACTACCCCCCTGGTCCCAATAGGGTAGACATTACTAACCCCCTGGTCCAATGGTAGCTATCAGACATACTACCCCTGGTCCCCAATGGTAAGCTACGACATTACTAACCCGGCCTGGTCCCAATGGTAGCTACGACATTACTACCCCTGGCCCAATTACTACGACATTACTAGCCCCTGGTCCCAATGGTAGCTACAATAGTTATTATTGTCACTGAATAGCAATGATTGATCTACTATTGTTATTAGACTAGTAGTGCTATTGTAGTAGTAGTAGTAGCAGCACGTATCAGCAGTAGTTAGTAGTAGTAGTAGTAGCAGTATCAGCAGTAGTAGTAGCATCAGTAGTAGTAGTAAGCAGTGGTAGTAGTAGTAGTAGTAGCAGTAGTAGTAGTAGCAGCAGTACAGTAGTAGCAGTAAGAGCAGTAAGTATCATCAAAGAGTAGCAGTAGTAGTAGCAGTATCAGTAGTAGTAGCAGTATCAGTAGTAGCAGTAGTAGTAGTAGATAGTAGTAGTAGTAGTAGGCTGGGTGTCTGTAACCAGGCAGCTTAGAGATATTAGCTGATGTACGAAGGGCTATATAAAATAAACTTGATTTGATTTGATGATTTGAGCAGCAGTAGTAATAGTAGTAGCAGCAAGTATCAGTAGTTAGTATCAGTAGCAGTAGCAGTAGCAGTAGTAGTAGCAGTAGTAGTAGCAGCGTAGTAGTAGTAGTAGTAGTAGTAGTAGCAGCAGTATCAAGTAGTAGTATCGCAGCAGTATCAGTAGTAGTAGGCAGCAGTAATCAGTAGTAGTAGTAGTAGCAGTATCAGTAGTAGTAGTAGTAGCAGTATCAGTAGTAGTAGTAGCAGTATCAGTAGTAGTAGTAGTAGTAGCAGTAGTAAGTCAGTGTAGTAGTAAGCAGTTGTTAGTCAGTATAGTTAGTAGCAGCAGTAATATTCAGCTAGTAGTAGTAGAGCAGCAGTATCAGTAGTAGTAGTAAGTAGCAGCAGTATCAGTAGTAGTAGTAGTAGCAGCAGTATCAGTAGTAAGTAGTAGTAAGTAGTACAGCAGTATCAGTAGTAGTCAGAGTAGAGCAGTATCAGTAGTGTATAGTAGTAGCAAGTAGCAGTAGTCAGTAGTAGATAGTAAGTAGTAGTCAGCAGCAGTATCAGTATCAGTAGTAGTAGTAGTAGCAGTAGTAGTAGCAGTAGTAGTAGCAGTAAGTAGCAGTAGCAGTAGTAAGCAGTAGCAGTAGTAGTAGTAGCAGAGCAGTATCAGTAGCATAGTAGTAGCAGCAGTAGTAGGTTGTTGTCCAGGGTCATGCCAAGGTTCGTTGCACTCTGGGAGGGGATACCGTGGAGTTGTCAACCATGATAGAGATGGTCTTTGAAGCAGGGCAGCTTCCTCGGAGAGGAAGAGCATCACCTTCTTGTCGGAGGTTGAGTGTGAGGTGATGGGCCGACATCCAAGCTGAGATATCTGCCAGTCACAAAGAGATGCGTGTCACCACCTGGGTGTCAGAAGGTGGATGGAGAAAGAGTCCAGTTGAGTGTCATCCGCATAGCAAATGAAAGGAGAGACCATGTGAGGATATGACAGAGCTGAGTGACTTGGTGTATAGAGAGAAGAGGAGAGGTCCATCCTCATAGCAATGATAGGAGGAAAGGAGAGACCATTGGAGGATATGACAGAGCTGAATTACTTGGTGTATAGAGAGAAGAGGAGAGGGCCTAGAACGGAGCCCTGGGGGACACCAGTATTGAGAGTGCGTGGTGCAGACACAGATCCTCTCCATCCTCTCCATCCTCAGACTATGAGAGAAAACATAGTCAAATGAAGAGAGAGCAGCTGGATTAGCAGTGTTCTCTAACATGATCCATGTCTTCGTCAGGGACAAAAAGACAAGGGACTGAAGGGCAGCGTAGGCTGAGATGAACTCAGCGTTCTGGACCTCAGACCAGCAGTTCCAAACGCTATCAGAGACCAGGAATTCCACATGGGTGGTGAGCGCAGGGTACACTAAATTTAGAAGGGTTGTAACCAAGGGGTGGGGAGCGTCTGTAAAGCCTACAGGAAGAGGAGCAAACAAGTAAAGAAAACACACACATAGTTGACCAAGCTACAAAAGAGCAAACATTTGATCGTCTGAAAATCACTGGGTAAGATCCTCAAGTGAGAGAATGGTGTGGAGCCTTCCTCTGTCCTTCCTCGAACAACTCGGCAGAACCGTCTTTGTTTTGGCGATGGTCTTAGTTTTGCGACACGACCGCAGCTGACACGGCCGCCACTGACAAAACAGGGGAGACTGAAGTACTAATACTAATTGCTAAATGCCTTGCAAAGGTGATGCGCACACCTCCCGGTACTAATTGCCTAGGAGAGCAGAAACCATTCCCCCTCCGATACAGTCACACATTGCCCGGCCCCTTAATCCTGGTTGATGTGTCAACAATCATCTGCAAGTTAATAGCAGTCAGCAGTTCACACAGCAAGTAGTCTACTGGGAAAACAGTCACCACAACAGATAAAGACAGGACTAGACCACAACAGATAAAGACCAGTACTAGACCACAACAGATAAAGACAGTACTAGACCACAACAGATAAAACAGTACTAGACCACAACAGATAAAGACAGTACTAGACCACAACAATAAACAGAAAGACAGTACTAGACCACAAACAGATAAGACAGAAAACAGTACTAACCACAACAGATAAAGACAGTACTAGACCACAACAGATAAAGACAGTACTAGACCACAACAGATAAGACAGTACTAGACCACAACAGATAAGACAGTACAGACCACAACAGATAAAGACAGTACTAGACACAACAGATAAGACAGTACAACCACACGATAAAGACAGGACTAGACCACAAACATAAAGCATACTAAACCACAACAGTAAAGACTACTAGACCACAACAGATAAAGACAGTACTAGACCACAACAGATAAAGACAGTACTAGACCAAACAGATAAAGACAGACTAGACACAACAGATAAAGACAGACTAGACACAACAGATAAAGCAGTACTAGACCACAACAGATAAAGACAGTACAGACCACAACAGATAAAGACAGTACTAGACCACAACAGATAAAGACAGTACTAGACCACAACAGATAAAGACAGGACTAAACCACAACAGATAAAACATGACTAGACCACAACAGATAAAGACAGGACTAGACCACAACAGATAAAGACAGTACTAGACCACAACAGAAAAGACAGAAAGACAGTACTAGACCACAACAGATAAAGACAGTACTAGACCACAACAGATAAAGACAGAAAGACAGTACTAGACCACAACAGAATAAAGACAGTACTAGACCACAACAGATAAAGACAGTACTAGACCACAACAGAAAACATACTAGACCACAACAGATAAAGACAGAAAGACAGTACTAGCCACACAGTAAAACAGAAAGACAGTACTAGACCACAACAGATAAAGACAGTACTAGACCACAACAGATAAGACAGTACTAGACACAAAGATAAAGACGTACTAGACCACAACAGATAAAGACAGGACTAGACCACAACAGATAAAGACGTACTAGACCACAACAGATAAAGACAGTACTAGACCACAACGATAAAGACAGTACTAGACCACAACAGATAAAGACAGTACTAGACCACAACAGATAAAGACAGACTAGACCACAACAGAAAAAGACAGACTAGACCACAACAGATTAAGACAGGACTAGACCACAACAGATAAGACAGTATAGACCACAACAATAAAGACAGTACTAGACCACAACAGATAAAGACAGGACTAGACCAAAACAGATAAAGACAGACTAGACCACAACAGATAAAGACAGTACTAGACCACAACATATAAGACAGAAAGACAGTACTAGACCACAACAAGATAAAGACAGTACTAGACCACAACAGATAAAACATACAGACACAGATAAAGACAGATACAGTACTAGACCAACAGATAAGACAGAAAGACAGTACATAGACCACATACACATAAAACAGTACTAACCACAACGAATAAGACAGTACTAGACCCACAACAGATAAAGACAGTACTAGACCACAACAAGAGTAGCAGTACTAGACCACAAACAGATAAAGACAGTACTAGACCACAACAGATAAAGACAGTACTAGACCACAACAGATAAAGACAAGAGACAGGACTAACCACAACAAGATAAGACGAAATGATACGTATCACTCCTGGGCAGTACTACATGCATCATGATGATCGCCATTGAGTTGTTATGTGTATAAAGATTCCCCCCCTCCCCCTGCTCCTCCCTTCCTCTCCCAGCCATGTTCACAGTGATGTGTTACAACGTGCTGTTGATAAGTACGCAACGCGTCAGCTACAGCTACTTCCTCCTGTAGCCCTCAGACTGGGAGTACAAGAAGAAGGCTCAGGAGAGGAGTCACACACTGTGACGCTGACATCATCAGTCTACGGTTAGGTCTGACAGTAATCTAGTCTACATTGTAGGACTCTGAGCATCTATCAGTCTCAGAACGAGCGGGTTTCTGACCCTTTATCAGTCACGGTAGGGTCTACATATCAGTCGACGGAGTAGAGGTCATAGAGCAGTTTGTCGTCCTCCGTCCCGTGGGCGAGACCCAGTATACCGTAGACTATTCGAATGAGACCATCAGTCTACACCACAGGGCCATGGGGGCTCTCGAGTATCCTCCCGCGCTGTCCCCGGCCCCCCGGTCCCCCCATGCCTGGGGACACATTCCCGATCAGTCTAAAGTTAGGTGACATCATCGTCTACGAGGTAGGTCTGATCAATCAGTCTCGGGTAGGTGACATCTAGTCTACGGATGACATTCAGTCTAAAGGAACGTGGCTGGACATCATCAGCTCTACAGGTAGGTCTATATCATCAGTCTTACAGGTAGGATCGATATCATCAGTCAACAGGTAGGTCTGACATCACTCGGAGTTGACTCTACTACAGGTAGAGTCTGACATCATCAGTCTACAGGTAGATCTGACATCATCAGTCTACAGGTAGAGTCTGACATCATCAGTCTAAAGGTAGAGTCTGACATCATCAGTCTACGGGTAGGGTCTGACATCATCAGTCTACGGGTAGGGTCGGACATCAACAGTCTACAGGTAGAGTCTGACATCATCAGTCTACGGGTAGGGTCTGACATCATCAGTCTACGGGTAGGGTCTCATATCATCAGTCTACGGGTACTGTAGGGTCTCGCACGGGACCGAGAGACTGAAAAACTGCTTCTATCTCAAGGCCATCAGACTGTTAAACAGCCACCACTAACATTTAGTGGCCGCTGCCAAAATACTGACTCAACTCCAGCCACTTTAATAATGGGAATTGATGGAAATTATGTAAAAATGTATCACTAGCCACTTTAAACAATGCCACTTAATATAATGTTTACATACCCTATATTACTCATCTCATATGTATATACTGTACTCTATACTATCTACTGCATCTTGCCTATGCCGTTCTGTACCATCACTCATTCATATATCTTTATGTACATATTCTTTATCCCTTTACACTTGTGTGTATTAGGTAGTAGTTGTGGAATTGTTAGGTTAGATTACTTGTTGGTTATTACTGCATTGTCGGAACTAGAAGCACAAGCATTTCGCTACACTCGCATTAACATCTGCTAACCATGTGTATGTGACAAATGATATTTGATTTGATTTGATTTGATTTGAAGCATTCTCTGCCCGTGGAGATACTGTACCATTTGGAGTCATTTTCCCAGTACCAGATTGAACCAGTAGATGGCAGTCCCTGCTCTTCAAAGTGACAAGTTCTAAAAATGACTACAGTTTGTTGTTAACTCCCACCATTGTTCGTGGGGGAAAAAAACACTATATGTCTGCCTTTGTGCAACTCGTCCTAAAAAAGTTCAGATGAGTTCAACCTGATGGACAAAAATAGAAAATATTTCATTGGTTTTCATTCATACGTTTCTGTGTAGCCTCAGCCTAACTCTGTGTCTGTTCCTCAGGCCTGAAACCGCTGCAGGAGAAGCAGCTGATCCTGGTAGCCAACGCCCACATGCACTGGGACCCGGAGTTCTGTGACGTCAAGCTGATCCAGACCATGATGTTCCTGTCTGAGTTAAAGAGCATCGCTGAAAAGGCACCTGAGCTCCGTGGGAACAGGCTCCCTGACCTCTGACCCAGCCTCCATCCCTATCGTGCTCTGTGCTGACCTCAACTCCCTGCCTGACTCTGGTAAGAACCTAACACTAACTCACACCCAACCCCTATCCCTATCATGCTCTGTGCTGACCTCATGTCGCTCCCTGACAAACAAGAAAATGCTCAGGCAGATGCGTCGCTCCTAGTGGCCGGGGGAGTTTAATGCAGGGAAACTGAAATCTGTTTGACCTCATTTCTACCAGAATGTCACCTGTACAGCTAGAGGAGACACAACTCTAGATCACCTTTACTCTACACACAGAGACACATATAAAACTCTAGATCACCTTTACTCTACACAGAAACACATATAAACCTCTAGATCTCCTTTACTCCACACAGAAACACATATAAAACTCTAGATCACCTTTACTCCACACAGAGACACATATAAAACTCTAGATCTCCTTTACTCCGCACAGAAACACATACGAAGTTCGCCCTCTAGCCCTCCCTTTGGCAAATCTGACCATAACTCCATCCTCTTAATTCTTGCTTACAAGCAAAAAACTCGAACAGGAAATATCAGTGACGCCCTCAATACAGAAGTGGTCCGACGAAAGCGGATGCTAAGTTACAGGACTGTTTCTCTAGCAACGACTGGAATATGTTCCGGGATTCATCTGATGGCATTGAAGAGTTTACCACATCTGTCACGGGCTTCATTAATAAGTGCATCCAAGACGTCGTCCCCACAGTGACCGTACGTACATACCCCAACCAAAAGCCATGAATTACAGGCAACATCCGCAATGTGCTAAAGGCTAGAGCAAAGCGGGACACAAATCCGAACACTTATAAGAAATCCCACTGTGCCCTCAGACGAACCATCAAACAGGCAAAGTGTCAATACAGGACTAAGATCGAATCCTACTACACCGGCTCTGATGCTAGTCGGCTGTTGCAAGGCTTGCAAACTATCACAGATTACAAAGAGAAACCCAGCTGCGAGTTGCCCAGAGACGCAAGCCTACAAGACGAGCTAAATACCTTCTATGCTCGCTTCGAGGCAAGCAACACTGAACCATGCATGAAAGCACCAGCTGTTCCGGATGACTGTGTGATCACGCTCTCCGTAGTCGATGTAAGACCATTAAACAGGTCAACATTCACAAGACCGCAGGGCCAGATGGATTGCCAGGACGCGTACTCAGACCATGCGCTGACCAGCTGGAAAGTGTCTTCACTGACATTTTCAACCTGTCCCTGACCGAGTCTGTAATACCTACATGTTTGAAGCAGACCAACATAGTTCCTGTGCCCCAGAACACCAAGGTAAACTGTCTAAATGGCTATCGCCCTATAGCACTCACATCTGTAGCCATTAAATGCTTTGAAAGGTTGGTCATGGCTCACCCCAGACACCCTGGACCCACTCCAATTTGCATACCGCCAAAACAGATCCACAGATGATGGAATTTCTATTGCACTCCACACTGCCCTTTCCCACCTGGACAAAAGGAACACCTAAATGAGAATGCTGTTTATCGACTACAGATCAGCGTTCAACACCACAGTGCCCTCCAAGCTCATCACTAAGCTAAGGACCCTGGGATGAAACACCTCTCTCTGTATCGCAATTGGATACTGGACTCTCTGATTACCCTCTCACCTGGGGAGGGTAATACACCCTGTATTACCTGTTTCAATGCCCCCCCCTCTCTACACCCCGTCTTACCTTCCATGCCCCCCTCTCTACACCCTTATACCTGTTTCCATGCCCCCCCCCCCTCTCTACACCCTGTATTAACTGTGTTCAATGCCTCCCCTCTGCTACACCCTGTATTAACTGTCAATGCCCCCCCTCTACACCCTGTATTACCTGTTTCCATACCCCACCCCCCCTCTCTACACCCTGTAGTTACCTGTTTCCATGCCCCCCCCCTCCTACACACCTGTATTAACTTTTCAACTGACCCCCCTCTCTACACCCTGTTACCTTTTCAATCCCCCCCTCTCTACACCCTGTAATAACTTTCCAATGCCCCCCCTTCTCTAACCCTGATTAACTTTTCCATGCCCCCCTCTCTACCACCCTGTATTAACTCGTTTCCATGCCCCCTCTCTCACACCCTGTATTAACCTGTTTTCCATGCCCCCCCCCCCCTCTACACCCTGTATAACTTTCATGCCCCCCCCCCCTCTCTGAACCCTTATTAACTGTTTCAATGCCCCCCTCTCTACACCCTGTATTAAAACTGTTCAATGCCCCCCTCTCTACACCCTGTATTAACCTGTTCCATGCCCCCCCCCTCCTACACCCTGTATAACTGTTTCCATGTCCCCCCCCCCCCTCTTCTACAACCCTGTATTAACTGTTTCAATGCCCCCCCTCTCTACCACCTGTATTTACCTGTTTCAATGAACCCCCTCCTCTCTACACCCTGTATTGCCTTTGTCCATGCCCCCTCTCTTACACCCTGTTATTACCTGTTTCCATTGCCCCCCCCCCTCTTACACCTGTTACCTGTTTCCATGCCCCCCCTCTCTACACCCGTATACCTGTTTCCATGACCCCCCCCCCCCTCTACACCCTGGTATTACCTTTTCAATGCCCCCCTCTCTACACCCTGTATTAACTTTTCAATGCCCCCCCCTCTCTACACCCTTATTAACTTTTCAATGACCCCCCCTCTTACACCCTGATATTAACTGTTTCAAAATCCCCCTCTCTACACCCTCTATTACCTTTTCGCCATGCCCCTCTCTACCCCTGTATTACCGTTTCCATGCCCCCCCCCCTCTCCACACCCATGTATTAACTGTTTTCAATGCCCCCGCCTCTCATACACCCTGTATATACCTGTTTCAATGCCCCCCCCCTCCTCTTACACCCTGTCATAACGTTTCAATCCCCCCCTCTCTACTACCCGATTACCGTTTCCATGCACCCCCCCCTTAACACCCTGTATTAAACTGGTTCAATGCCCCCCCTCTCCTACAGCCCTGTATTAACTGTTTCAATGCCCCCCCTCCTCTACACCCGTATTACCTGTTTCCATGCCCCCCCCCCTCTCTACACCCTAGTATTAACTGTTTCAATGCCCCCCCTCTCTACCACCCTGTATACTTTTTCCATCCCCACCTCTCTCTACACCCTGTATAAACGTTTCAATGCCCCCCCCCCTCCTCTACACCTGTATTAACCTGTTTCAATGCCCCCCCTCTCTACAACCCTGTAATTACCTGTTTCCATGCCCCCCCACCTCTCTACACCTGTATTAACTGATTCCATGCCCCCCACCTCTCTACACCCTGTATTAAACTGTTTCCAACTCCCCCCCTCTCTACACCCTTATTACCTGTTCCATTGCCCCCCCCCCCCCTGCTCTACACCCTGTATTACCTGTATCCATGCCCCCCCCCCTCTCTACACCCCTGTATTAACTGTTTGCAATTGCCCCCCCTGTCTACACCCTGTATTAAACTGTTGTCAATTTTCCCCCCTCTCTACACCCTCGTATTACCTGTTTCCATGCCCCCTCTCTTTACACCCTGTATTACCTGTTTCATGCCCCCCCCCTGCTCTACACCCTGTATAACTGTTTCAATGCCCCCCCCTCTCTACACCCCTGATTACCTGTTTCAATTTGCCCCCCCCCTCTCTACACCCTGTATTAACGTTTCAATGCCCCCCCCTCTCGACACCCTGTATACCTTTTCCATCCCCCCCCCCCCTCCTCTACACCCTGTATTAAACTTTTCCAATCCCCCCCTCTCTACACCCGTATAATCGTTCCAATGCCCCCCCTCTCTACACCCTGGTATTACCTGTTTCCATGCCCCCCCCCCCCTCTTACACCCTGTATAACTGTTTCAGATGCCCCCCCCTCTACACCCTGTATTACCGTTTTCCATTTGCCCCCCCACCTCTCTACACCCTGTATAACTGTTCAATCCCCCCCCTCTCTACACCCTGTTTAACTGTTTCAATGCCCCCCCCTCTTACACCCTGTATACCTGGTTTTCCATGCCCCCCCCCTCTACACCTGTTATTAACTGTTTCCATGCCCCCCACCTCTCTACACCTCGTATTAAACTGTTCAATGCCCCCCTCTCTACACCCGTATTACCTGTTTCCTGCCCCCCCCCCTCTCTACACCTGTATTACCTGTTTCCATGCCCCCCCCGCGTCTTACACCCTTATACCTGTTTTCAATGCCCCCCCTCTCACACCCTGATAACTGTCTTCATGCCCCCCCCCCGTCTCTACCCTGTATTAAACTGTTTTCAATGACCCCCCTCTCTACACCCTGTATTACCTTTCCATGCCCCCCCTCTACTACACCTGATATACCTGTTCAATCCCCCCCCCCCTTCTCTACACCCGTATTACCTGTTTCAAATGCCCCCCCTCTCTACACCCTGTATAACTGTTCCATAGCCCCCCCCCCCCTCTCTAACCCTGTATTACCGTGTTCAATGCCCCCCTCTCTACACCCGATAACTTTTTCCATGCCCCCCCCCTCTCTACACCCGTTATTAACACTGTTTCCATTTGCCCCCCCCTCTCACACCCTGTATTTAACTGTTTCAATGCCCCCCTCTCTACACCCTCTATTACCTGTTTCCATCCCCCCCCCCTCTCTACACCCCGTATTAACGTTCCATCCCCCCGGCCCCCCCTCTACACCCTGTATATAACTGTTTCCATCCCCCCTCTCTCTACCTCCTCTATAACTGTTCCATGCCCCCCCCCCTCTAACCTGTAAATTCCATCCCCTCTACGTATTAAACTGTTTCAATGCCCCCCCTACACCCTGTATTACTGTTTTCCATCCCCCCTCCTCTACACCCTTATTACCTTTCCATGCCCCCCTCTCTCTAACACCCCTGTATACCTGTTTCCATGCCCCCCCCCTCCGCTAGGAGTATGAGACCTGAGTAACGGTTGTGTTACGGTAGAATCACAAGACTTCAGAGACGCGCCTACAACGACGCTCTCACCAACTCACTGCCAAAGCAACGGCAGACATCACTAAGAGCGTCCGACCAGCAACCTCATGTCTACACCAACTACACCTACGACTTTAGGAGGCTACACCGTCTTAGATAACCCTACCCCTAACCCTACGAGACCCTCTATAGACACCCTACGAGAACAGCCTCTATAGACTAACCCACCCCTAACCACGAGGACACCCATAGACTAACCCACCCCTACAGAACAGCTCTATAGACAACCCTACCCCACCCTACAGAGAACAGACTCTATAGACTAACCCTAGCCCTACGAGACACCTCTATAGCTAACCCTACCCCTCGAGCGACAGCCTTTTAATTTTTTAACTTTTAAAAACCCCTAAAAACCCCCTTTACGACAGCCCTATAGACAACCCTACCCCTACCCTACGGAGACAACTCTATAGACAACCCTACCCCTCAGACAGCCTCTATAGACTAACCCTACCCTACGAGGATAGCCTCTAAGACTAACCCACCCCTACAGACACCTCTATAGACTAACCCTACCCTACCCTACAGAACAGACTCTATAGGACTAACCCTACCCCTAACCCACTGAGACACCTCTATAGACTAACCCTACCCTACCCCTACGAGACAGCCTTCTATAGACTAACCCTAACCCTAACCCCTACGAGACAGCCTCTATAGACTTAACCCTAACCCTAGCCCTACGAGACAGCCTGCTATAGACTAACCCTACCCCTACCCTACCGAGACATCTCTATAGACTAACCCTACCCCTACCGAGAAGCCTCTATAGCCTACCCACTAAACCTACAAGCGGCCTCTATAGTCTCCCCCTTTACCCTACAAGGACAGCCTCTATAGACTACCCCACCCTACTAGAAACGGCTCTATATCCCTACCACTAAACCACGAGCGCCTCTATAGATCTACCCTTTACCCTACAGACAGCCCTATAGACTACCCCTACCCTACGAGGACAGCCTCTGAGCCTACCAGCTAACCATCAACCCTACAGAACAGCCTCTAAGCCTACCACTACCCTACGACCCCTACTATAGGCCGACCACAACCCTATAGGACAGCCTCTAAGACTACCACATAACCCTATAGACAGCTTCTATAGCCACCTACTACCCTAACAGGCAGCCCTATAGTCTACGCGACCCTACAGGCAGCTCTATAGCCTACCACTAACCCTACCAGAAGCAGCCTCTATAGACTACCACTAACCTCAACCCTACGAGGACAGCCTCTATAGAGCTAACCTCTGACCAGCTACACAGGCACCTCTATAGCCTACCACAACCCTACCAGAGCACCTCTATACCTACCACTACCTCAACCCTACGAGACAGCCCTCTATAGTCTACCACTGGACCCTACTGAGGACACCTTCTATAAGCCACCACTAACCCTACCAGAGCAGACCTCCTATAGACTACCACTAACCTCAACCCTACGAGGACAGCCTCTATAGTCTACCACTGACCCTACGAGGACAGCCTCTATAGTCTACCACTAATCTCAACCCTACGAGGACAGCCTCTATAGTCTACCACTGACCCTACGAGGACATACTCATTGACTTACACCAAATACACATACGACTTCAAGGTTAAGCTGACTGGATACTGTCGCTCTCTCACGCCTTCCCTCTCACTCCTTCTCTCTCTCTCTCTCTTACTGTACTTCTCTCTCCTCTCTCTCCTTCTCTTCTTTTCTTACTCTCTCCTTCCATTTCTCTCCCTCCTCTCTCTCTCTGTCCCTCCGCCTTTCTCCCTCCTCTCCGTCTCTCTCTCTGCCTCCTCTCTCCTGCTCTCCCTCTCGCTGTACTCCTTCTGTCCTCTCTCCTTCCATCTCTCTCCCTCCTCTCTGTCCATCTGTCGTTCTCCCTCCTTCTCTCCATCTCTCTCTCTCTCTGCCTCCTTCCTTCCCTCTCTCTCTCCCCATCACCCCATACTGTAGAGCAAAGTGTCAACATTACAGAGCATCCATGATGCTAAAATATATTTTTAGAAATTTTTAACGTATAGCAATGCTAACAAGATCTTTCACCGTTCTTTCTTTATTTCTTCCTCCCTCCCTGTGCAGGGCGTGATCGACTACATCTTCTTCTCCAAGACTCACATGTCTGTAGCCGGCTTGCTCGGTGCCCTGGAGTCTCAGTGGTTAACGGACAACAACATCACCGGCTGTCCCCACACCCACATCCCCTCTGATCACTTCTCTCTGCTCGCCCAGCTGGAGCTCCACCCGCCCCTCACCACCTCCTCCTCCCTCAACGGCCTGCACCTGCCTGTCCACAGGTAGTGGTTGTCCCGACCACTCACCCCTGACCCCTTTGAACCCTGACCTTTGAACCCCTAATGCCCCGCCTCCTCTGCCGAAAAGGACCTTGTACATTTTCTTATCGTGTCCCTAATCACAAACCATCCAAGGAGCTCCGACGCAGACAACCCATTCCCCAAAGGAGTGAAGTATTCTCCCCGTACTGCTCTTTTTTTTTTTACCTCCATTTTGAACACAGATTGTATTTCTCTTTGTTTTGCTTGTTGTCGTTTTTCTCGTCCATTTGAACGGCTTGATACCAAATCATGTTTTGTGTTGTTTTCTGGTCATATGCTACTGCTGCTGCCCGTCTCCTTGGAAACTTCTGTGTCAGAAATAGCACCCTATTCCCTATATAGTGCACTACTTTAGACCAGAGCCCAATGCGATATAGGAAATAGGTTTCCATTTGGGAGGAAGCCCCAAGTTCAGGTCATCCTGGTCTGATGTCAGACCACCTGATGTGTTTTTGCCTTGGCCTGGTTTGGGTGGGCCCGGTGTGGGTGGGCCCGGTCTGGGTGGGCCCGGTCTGGGTGGGTCCGGTCTGGATGGGCCCCGTCTGGATGGGCCCGGTCTGGGTGGGCCCGGTCTGGGTGGGCCCGGTCTGGGTGGGTCCGGTCTGGGTGGGCCCGGTCTGGGTGGGCCCGGTCTGGGTGGCCTGGCTGAGAGTAAGAAAAGCTTTTTGCCATAATCTAATAACAAGTACGATGACAGCCGCCATCCGGGTTTCTCTCTGGTTGAGAAATCCACTCCTCAAGACAAGTTATGACATCCAGAGTTCTACTGAATTGCATTTGCTGATCATGTTAAAGTTACCGTCGTTTCATCATACACCCAAACAGGACTTCTTCTTCTTCCTTCTCCAAAATGACGGTGGTGTTTGGGACTTTTCACTACTGCTCTATTTGGAGTTAAGTACGGTAAGAAGAGTTTTTTATTTTAGCAAAATGTGAAATGTTGTCATCTCTAACGTGTCTATGGAAGCCTATAAGGGTCAATCAGTGAACAGGATCCCAGCATTACTATTGTAACAGAAACACAGCTTCAGTATTAACATACTTTGCTCTCAGCTTCTCATGCTGCTATGTAAGTTGACACTATGCATTGATTTTCCCTCGCCTGTTTGAGTGGTGTGTGTTCCTGACCCAAAGAAAATTATCCGAAAAATGTTTTTTCTTCGATTGCACCTTTTCAAAATACCACAAAGTTACAGCAACAAAATGTCCCAGAAATTATCCTTGAAATCACCAGAAATGTCTCTTACAAGAGTAGATTTTAAACAGAAAGTCATCATCATATTTAGTCTTTAGCTTTTAAACTGCACTGTTTTTTAAATATCTTTTAAAATCTTAATTAGCCCAACTTCCCTGAGGCTCATAGCCCCCAAGAGTCCAACATCAATCAATTTAAAGATTGATTGATTGAAGAATCTTCCCAAAACCAATCAGATTTGCTTGCCGTGTGTTGCAATATCTATTTATTAACATGAGAAAGGGTTTGGTTTGTTTTCCAAGCCAGATGCCATTTATAATCACATCAGTGATCTTATAACCACAACGCAGAGCTGAATATATTTCTAAAGACTTGAGACAACTGCAAGGGGTTTTTAAGGTCTATGCTATAGCTAGATAGCACTAGCTTCTAAACCATTGTAAATGTGTTTTGTGTAAGTTATATAAAGAAAAATACTTTACAGTTCCATCCAAAATGCCATTCTTATTACCTCATATAGGGCATTACTTTTAACCAGGGCCCATTGTGTAGTGCATTATGTAGGGAATAGGTTGCTATTTAGGACACAGCATAACTCAATGTGTTAGCCGCTTGCTGAGGTAGGATCCATGGCTACCTCTTCCATTCATCAGTGATAGCCCCTAGGATCCATGGCTATCTCTTCCGTTTGTCAGTGATAGCCCCTTATTGAGGTAAGATCCAGGCCTACCTCTTCTGTTCATCAGTGTTAGTCCCTGACTGAGGTAGGATCCAGGGCTACCTCTTCTGTTTGTCAGTGTTAGCCCCTTATTGAGGTAGGATCCATGGCCTACCTCTTCCGTTCATCAGTGTTAGCCCCTTATTGAGGTAGGATCCATGGCCTACTCTTCTGTTATCAGTGTAGCCCTTATTGAGGTAGAATGCAGGCCTCCTTTTCTTCATCTCCAGTGGTTAAGCCGCCTTTACTGAGGTAGGATCATGGCTACTCTTCCGTTCATCAGTGTTGCCCTTATTGGGTAGGTTTCAGGAAAGGCCTACGTTTCTGTTATCAGTGTTAAGCTTATTGAGGTAGGATCCAGTGGTAGCTCTTCTGTTTATCATGTGTTAGCCCCTTATTTGAGGTAGGATCCAGGCTATCCTCTTCTGTTCATCAGTTGTTAAACACCTTATTGAGGTAGGATCTCAGGGGCTATAGCAGCTTTCGTTATCACTTAGACTAGAGTTTTTTTGAGTGAAACAAATAAAACTGTTGCTTTGTGAACTTCAAAGCCGCCTGTGTCGTTACAATGACTTGGATCGTGAAAACGGGGCGTCCGATTTATTGAACAGAACTTGATTAAGATGAGAAATAAGTGATGTATAAAATCACCATTCAAATACTGAGGTATAATTGTATGGTCACAAATGTGAAATTATATTAATTTTAATACTAATACAATTGCTCAGAAGAAAAGAGATTTTGTTTAACATATTTTTTTTTCTGTCAAAAGGTAGGGGTAAAAATTATTGACACCCTGAAGTACTCTTATAATAAAGTGTCAAAAGTTTAGTATTTGGTCATATTCCGGCATGCATGACTACATCAAGCTTGTGACTCTATAACTTGTTGGATGTATTTGCATTTGTTTTTTGGTTGTATTTCAGATTATTTTTGTGCCAATAGAATTAGATGGTAAGTATGTCTTGTGTCATTTGGGCGTCACTTTTAATTGTAATAATATATAATATGAGTTTTCTAAACACTTTCTACAATTCATGGTGGATGTGCTACATGGTTACAGATAATCTGAATGACTTTTCGAATAATCATGAGTGAGAAAGCTTCAGAGGGTCAAAGATTCATACGTGCTTCTAACTGCTTACTAGCTGTTTGGGTTCTTAGGCTGGGTGTCTGTACAGCACTTGAGATATTAGGTGATGTACGAGGGCTTATATAAATAAAATTGATTGATTTGATCTGATTGATCCCAAGAATGCTAACCTCTCACCATTACCAATAACAGGGGAGGTTAGCATGTTATATCATAGCCCCAAGACATGCTAACCTCTCACCATTACCAATAACAGGGGAGATTAGCATGTTATATCAAAGCCCCAAGACATGCTAACCTCTCACCATTACCAATAACAGGGGAGGTTAGCATGTTATATCATAGACCCAAGACATGCTAACCTCTCACCATTACCAATAACAGGGGAGATTAGCATGTTATATCATAGCCCCAAGACAAGCTAACCTCTCACCATTACAATAACAGGGGAGGTTAGCATGTTATATCATAACCCCAAGACATGCTAACATCTCACCATTACCAATAACAGGGGAGGTTAGCATGTCTTGGAGGTATGATCGTTGACCCTCTAACTTTCTCACTCGATCATTAGTCACAATTAATTTAAGATTATCATGGTACATTAATTTAGAAGAAAAACACAGTATTAATTGTTAAACAAAATCTCTTTCTCTGAGCAATTGTATTAATATAAAATAATATATTTTTCTTATTTTGTTTGCATATAATATAGCTCAGTATTGGATTTATTGATCTTTTTTATACAGTTATTAGTTCTCATCTTTGTCAAGGGTGACAATAATTTCGGATCTCCCTGTATGTTCGTTATAGGCTACATAGCTAGCAGAGGTCACTGGTATGTCGTAGTGCCTAGTATTAGATGGCCTCACTGTTTCTGGCAGAGTTTGGGCTAGCACCCTGCGAATACGTCATGAATAGGTTATTAGGGTCCTTTATTCTTAGGCAATACCTGGTCATTTCTGTAACTTTAAATTCATACGGAGTTGGATTTTGTGAAGTGATCAAATGTAGCTTTTTTTCCCCCTGGGGTGATTGATTGAAGGCATATACACTGAGTGTACAAAACATTAGGAACACCTTCCTAATATTGAGTGTCACCCCCTTTTGCCCTCAGAGCAGCCTAAATTTGTCAGGTATGGACTACAAGGTGTTGAAAGCGTTCTACAGGGATGCTTGCCCGTGTTGACTCCAATGCTTCCCACAGCTGCGTCAAGTTGGCTGGATGTCCTTTGAGTGGTGGATCATTCTTGATGCACACGGGAAACTGTTGAGCGTGAAAAACCCAGCAGCGTTGCAGTTCTTGACACATTCAAACCGGTGCGCCTGGTCTCCCACTACCATACCCCCATTCAAAGGCACTTAAATATTTTGTCTTGCCTATTCACCCTCTGAATGGCACACATACACAATCCATGTCTGAAGGCCAAAAAAGTCCTTCTTTAACCTGTCTCCTCCGCTTCATCTACACTGATTTGAAGTGGATTTAACAAAGTGATGTCAATAAGGGATCATAGACCGACCAGGTAAATCCAGGTGAAAGCTATGTCATGGAAAGAGTGTGTATATATACACTGAACAAAAATATAAACGCAGCATGGAAGAATTTCAGACATTTTACTGAGTTACAGTTCTATAACAGAAATCAGTCAATATAAATAAATAAATAAATAAATTATGCCATAATCTATGGGATGCAGCCATGGGTGGGCCTGGGAGGGCATAGGCCCACCCATTTGGCAACCAGACCCACCCACTGAGGAACAAGGCCCAACCAATCAGAATCCGTTTTTCCCCACAAAACGGCTTTATTATAGACAGAAATACTCATCAGCAGGCTGATCCACTATAACTGGTGATCGTGGGGGGGGGTATCAAATGTTCCTGGTCCCGCTGTATGTTCATTGCTGTTCTTGCCAGTTCCGTGTTTCATTTGTGCCGTGGCAAAAAATCAGATCTGGGACCACGCTACCATTGTCAACGCTAGGGTGCGTGATTTAGATTTTGCACCAAACCAAAGTTTGTCAATCTGATCTGTATGCCCAGTCAATCGTTGCCACCTCAACCAATGTACTGAGAGCAGCGGTGTGAGAACCAATGGCTGCACCCATAACTGGCTGCACCCAAACTACAGCCTTTTCTATTTCCTACTTTGTAGACTATAGTATTACCAAGCTTTTTGAAAAGAGATAAATGTTTTAGATTTTTTTTTAAATGTTTTTGTCTAAATGGCTTTTATTTTATTTGTGGAATGAATTATTTGAATGTGAAATGAATCTGAATGGTCAAAATATATGAGATGTTATTTTTTTTTATCCCTTTTTTCATCTGATGATCTCCTAGCCTTCCCAAAGAGCTTTTATCTGCTGTGCTTTTGAACAAGGACTCCCACTTCCAAACACCATAATCATCTTCTATAACTTCAGCTGCATCTTACCTCCACGTCGTCTCATTAAATATCGCAGACAATCATGAACACATCCACTTTCTAGGATACCTTCTCTAATTTGTACAGGATACCTTTCTCCTCTTAGTTTTGTACAGGATACCACTCTAATTTGTACGGATACCTTCTTCCTCTAGTTGGTACAGGATACCATCTCTAGTTTGTACAGGATACCATCTCTAGTTTGTACAGGATACCATCTCTAGTTTGTACAGGATACCATCTGTAGTTTGTACAGGATACCATCTGTAGTTTGTACAGGATACCATCTGTAGTTTGTACAGGATACCATCTGTAGTTTGTACAGGATACCACTCTAGTTTGTACAGGATACCATCCTCTTAATTTGTACAGGTAACCATCTGTAGTTTGTACAGGATACCATCTGTCGTTTTGTACAGGATACCATCTTCGTTGTGTAGTAGTTTGTACAGGATACCATCTGTAGTTTTGTTACAGGATACCATCTGAGTTTGTACAGGACCATCTGTAGTTTGTACAGGATACCATCTCTAGTTTGTACAAGGATACATCTGC
>NW_019943259.1:0-32885 GCF_002910315.2 Salvelinus sp. IW2-2015 | reverse complement strand
CCCCCCCCCCCCCCCCACCCCCCCCTCAAAAATGATCCCACAGGTGAAGAAGGCCGAATCGTGGAAGGTCCTATTGGCTGGTGTGGTCCACACCTGGTCTGTGGTTGTAACGGCTAAGTTTGTATTATTGATCTCTCTTGCAAAGCTCTGGGGATTATGCAATGCAGTCAGCATACCAAAAAAAACTTGCAAGATATTTCTGTCGGGCATTGTGTTGGTGTGACACAAACATTTTTAAAGTGGCCTTTCTATTGTCCACAGCACAATGGTGCACCTGGTCGTAAGACATCTTAGCTGTTTAATCGGATCAGAAGTTTACGTTGGTATGTCAACAACCTGTTGGGTGGAATGGATTATTATCCGTGGCAAAGGAGAAATGCTCACGTAACAGCATTACGCTTTTTGTGTGTATGGAACATTTTCTGGGATCTTTTATTTCAGGCTCATGAAACATGGGACCAAACACTTTACATGTCTACCTTCATGATTTTTGTAACTCTGCAAACAAACAAAATCCAGTGAAATCCTGTTTTTAGAAAATGCTTCAGATCAAGAGGGAATAACCAGGGACATGTGGAATCCTTCAACCAGGATTCCTGGAAAACCTGGGAAATTTTTGAGAAAGTACCAAACTTTGTGCAAAGCCTAATCCCACATACCCATAAATACGTGTTATGGTCTTCATTTCTAAACACCCATGAGGGAACAAACGCTAAGTTTATATGGACTTCAACAGTTACAGAAATTCCCAGGTATGCCCTAATCGTGCGATCACTAATACCATGCCAACACTGTACGTGTGATCTGTGTGTTGTGTGTAGTCCTGAATCTGTTGTCAACATAACATCGCTTGGCAACGTTAGGCTTTGCTTTATTTGCCCATTGATCAAACTGACATCGTTATGCCTCCGATTTCAATGACTTCTGTAAACCAGCTGATGAGTGAGTGCAGTGAGTGAGTGATGTCGAGTGATGAGTGAGATGACGTGTAGTGACAGTGAGTGATGTGAGTGAGTGACGTGAGGTGAGTGATAGAGAGAGAACTACCTTTCCTAATTAATGTTTCTATATGATTTAACATTTACAGTGACATATACTACTTGAGTTCTCCTAGTCGTGGTAGGTTGAGGGGAGAGAAGACGTCAAAGCACCCACTCTTTCTTTCCATCTCCTCTTTTCTCAAGCGTGAGTGTATTCAGCTTTCCTTGAACATCCAGAGTTTTGATAGCAGTGAGTCTGTTGTGTCTGGGCCGCACTACTTCACTGCCCGATACAACTACATGTTGTAGCAGTTGCTATATCAAGAGCCACATAGTATCCAATCTTTGCTGACTTGGTCTGATCCACTATAACTGGTGATCGTGGGGGGGATATCAAATGTTCCTGGTCCCGTGTATGTTCATTGCTGTTCTTGCCAGTCCTGGTGTTCATTTTGTGCCGTGGCAAAAAATCAGTCTGGGACCACCTACATTGTCCAACTAGGGTGGTGGATTTAGATTTTGTCACCAAACCAAAGTTTGTCAATCTGATCTGTATGCCCAGTCATCGTTGCCACCTCACACATGTACTGAGAGCAGCGGTGTGAGAACCAATGGCTGCACCCAAACTGGCTGCACCCAAACTACGCCTTTTCTATTTCCTACTTTTTGTTACGATATAGTATTACCAAGCTTTTGAAAAGCAGATAAATGTTTTAGATTTTTTTTAAATGTTTTGTCTAAATGGCTTTTATTTATTTGTGAGTGAATATTATTGAATGTGAAATGGAATCTGAATGGTCAAATATTATGAGATTTATTTTTTATCCCTTTTTTCATCTGATGATTTCCTAGCCTTCCCAAGGACTTTTACTGCTGTGCTTTTGACATAGGACTTCCACTTCCAAACACCATAATCATCTTCTAAACTTCAGCTGCATCTTACCTCCACGTCGTCTCATTAAATATCGCAGACAATCATGAACACATCACACTTTCTAGGATACCTTCTTAATTTGTACAGGATACCTTCTCCTCTTAGTTTGTACAGGATACCATCTCTAATTTGTACAGGATACCTTCTCTCCTCTAGTTTGTACAGGATACCATCTCTAGTTTGTACAGATACCATCTCTAGTTTGTACAGGATACCATCTCTAGTTTGTACAGGATACCATCTGTAGTTGTACAGGATACCATCTGTAGTTTGTACAGGATACCATCTGTAGTTTGTACAGGATACCATCTGTAGTTTGTACAGGATACCATCTCTAGTTTGTACAGGATACCATCTCTCTTAATTTGTACAGGGATACCATCTGTAGTTTGTACAGGATACCATCTGTAGTTTGTACAAGGATACCATCTCTGTAGTTTGTACAGCGATACCATCTGTAGTTTTACAGGATACCATCTGTAGTTTGTACAGGATACCATCTGTAGTTTGTACATGATACCATCTTATTTGTACAGGATACCATCTGTAGTTTGTACAGAACCATCTGTAGTTTGTACAGGATACCATCTTAGTTTGTACAGGATACCATCGTAGTTTGTACAGGATACCTTCTCTAGTTTGTACAGGATACCATCTGTTAGTTTGCAACAGGATACCTTCATTAGTTTGTACAGATACCTTCTCTAGTTTTACAGGTACCATCTCTAGTTTGTACAGAATACTATCTAGTTGGAAGCACAGAATCATCTAGAATGTCATTGTATGCTGTAGGGTTAAGATTTCCCTTCACTGGAACTAAGCGCCTAAATCATTCTGTAAGAGGGGTCTTCTGAGGACAGCTAATCAGCCGTGTAGATAGTTCCAGCGTGGGAATGAAAAGCAGTGTAGACACACCGATTCCTTGGAGAGAAGAACCGGGCAGTCCTGCTTGAATTCACCTTCTTAGATACAGATACAGATACTCAACCGTAGCATTGATTGTTAAGAGGTTTCCTTTGTCTTCTACAACCTCGTGTTGCGTTTTGGGTTCCCGACTAGTCGTGGACTTCGGCTGCAGCACGTGGTCAACTTAGTCTGATATGTACATTCTTAACTCGCATGTTTTTATACCCCCGGGTCAAAAAGGTGTTTCCGTCTTCTTTATGGCAAGTTCTCTGGGGCGTATCTAGTTACGAGGCCAAGGTATGGATTGATTCTGATCTAGTTTAGACAACTAAATTCAACAGTTCATCTTTACAAAAAACATTATCTTGATCGGGATATTTTCTACACAACGCACAGTATGTAAACATTATGTACATATTATGAAAACTCTTCAAGTTACAATGTTTTCGTTATAATGTCGTCATTTAACTTTAAATAACATAACAAAAACGACATACATTTTTATATTCCGTCTATCGTTGTTACCACCATTTTTGACCGATGAAATATATTGTCCCAAAGTCCATTTATTGCATGTTACCATTCTGAGGTAGACTCTCCATAGACCCATCATACATTACAATCCTCCACACTGAGAGGACAAAGGATGTGTCTGCTGCCTTAATATTTACAATGCGGCCTGAGGTGTCATAAACCTCCCCCATCAATCCCTCTCACCCTCTGCGGGGGGGGGGGTGAGAGATGTCTCTGTAGGACTGGTGATCCACGGTAACCTGACCCGAATATGGCCAGTCATGACAGTAGAACAATCATTCAGTGGCTTGCGTCGCCGTATTGAGAGTGGTCATAGATAGATAGCGCCTCCTCCTCAGAGACCTTTGCTATTACCCTGTAGGGCTCTCTGTTCAAAAGGTAGAGTGCTAAATAGAGAATGGGATGCCATTTGGGACACAATCAATGTTTAATCTCTCCTCACCATCTGTAGTTTGTACAGGATACCATCTGTAGTTTGTACAGGATACCATCTGTAGTTTGTACAGGATACCATCTGTAGTTTGTACAGGATACCTTCTCTAGTTTGTACAGGATACCATCTGTAGTTTGCACAGGATACCTTCTCTAGTTTGTACAGGATACCTTCTCTAGTTTGTACAGGATACCATCTCTAGTTTGTACAGAATACTATCTAGTTGGAAGCACAGAATCATCTAGAATGTCATTGTATGCTGTAGGGTTAAGATTTCCCTTCACTGGAACTAAGGCGCCTAAATCATTCTGTAAGAGGGGTCTTCTGAGGACAGCTAATCAGCCGTGTAGATAGTTCCAGCGTGGGAATGAAAGCAGTGTAGACACACGATTCCTTGGAGAGAAGAACCGGGCAGTCCTGCTTGAATTCACCTTCTTAGATACAGATACAGATACTCAACCGTAGCATTGATTGTTAAGAGGTTTCCTTTGTCTTCTACAACCTCGTGTTGCGTTTTGGGGTCCCGACTAGTCGTGGACTTCGGCTGCAGCACGTGGTCAACTTAGTCTGATATGTACATTCTTAACTCGCATGTTTTATACCCCCGGGTCAAAAAGGTGTTTCCGTCTTTATGGCAAGTTCTCTGGGGCGTATCTAGTTACGAGGCAAGGTATGGATTAGATTCTGATCTAGTTTAGACAACTAAATTCAACAGTTCATCTTTACAAAAAACATTATCTTTGATCGGGATATTTTCTACACAACGCACAGTATGTAAACATTATGTACATATTATGAAAACTCTTCAAGTTACAATGTTTTCGTTATAATGTCGTCATTTAACTTTAAATAACATAACAAAAACGACATACATTTTTATATTCCGTCTATCGTTGTTACCACCATTTTGACTGATGAAATATATTGTCCCAAAGTCCATTTATTGCATGTTACCATTCTGAGGTAGACTCTCCATAGACCCATCATACATTACAATCCTCCACACTGAGAGGACAAAGGATGTGTCTGCTGCCTTAATATTTACAATGGGCGTGAGGTGTCATAAACCTCCCCCATCAATCCCTCTCACCCTCTGCGGGGGGGGGGGTGAGAGATGTCTCTGTAGGACTGTGATCCACGGTAACCTGACCCGAATAGGCCAGTCATGACAGTAGGAACAATCATTCAGTGGCTTGCGTCAGCCGTATTGAGAGTGGTCATAGATAGATAGCGCCTCCTCCTCAGAGACCTTGCTATTACCCTGTAGGGCTCTCTGTTCAAAAGGTAGAGTGCTAAATAGAGAATGGGATGCCATTTGGGACACAATCAATGTTTAATCAACTGCACACGTGTGTTTTCTGAATGTAGAAGTCAGAAGTGGTGATCATGTGTTTTCTGAATGTAGAAGTCAGAAGTGGTGATCATGTGTTTTCTGAAATGTAGAAGTCAGAAGTGGTGATCATGTGTTTTCTGTAGAAATGTAGAAGTCAGAAGTGGTGATCATGTTGATCTGACTAAAGAGAAAGTTGTGTTTTTTTATTAGTTCATTAGTGTTTGGGTAAGAACATTATACAGAGGACTCATCTTTGTATCAATGCCATTATATTATCGTCTGTGAGAGATGGGCAGCAGCGCCATTGTCGCTGTCTCCATTTTAAAAAGTAGTCCATTTTCTTCTTCTTTTGTGTTTGAAAAAGAAAAAGTGTGATTTAATGACGCCTGCAGTGCTGGAGGTCCAGAACAACATCTTTGTCCTTATTTATTGTGGCCACTAGATGGCGCTGATATAGGCGTTTACTAAACCATCACCAACCCATATGAAGAAGAAGAAGACAATGCTCTGTTCGTTGGCTAATCGCTCCCAAACCATAGGAATTCCCTCCCAGTTAACTACTTTAAAAAGTGGAAGTCTTCAATGTCCATGGTAAAACCAGGTTATATCCATCTACATTCCTCTATCTCTGTGGGTAAGACACAAGGCCTTAACTACCACCAGGAAGTTTGAAAAGGACTTATGCTCCCCAAAGAGCAGGCAAACTACGGCCGCCCCAGTCCCGTCCAGTCCCACCCCTTACTGGAGGTGGAATCTTATCTGTCAACCATCAGGAGCTGTAGACGTGATGACTTACTTTATGGGATAATGATGCTCACATCAACAAGATAGTAAACATGTGCATTTCACCCTTCCGTCCTCCCTCCTCCTCCTCAGGCAATAAAATGCTCATGTTTGTACATATTGTATAGGTTGTGTTTATTTTTCTAGGTTAGACCAATACATGAAAAAAAATGAATGAAAATGAAATAAATGAAATAATCACATTCAATACATACTGAAATCTTTTAAGATAAACTAATTAACTTGGTATTAGAATCATATTTGAATTGAATCCATTGGTATCACATTTGTATCTCATTGTGCATTACATTGGTATCACATTGTATGTTACATTGGCATCACATTGGCATCACATTGGCATCACATTGGCATCACATTGGCATCACATTGGTATCACATTGGTATCACAATTGGTATTACATTGGGTATCACATGGTATCACATTGTGATCACAGTGGCATTACATTGTGATTACATTGGTATTACATTTCCATTTAGCTCCAACTTGATACATTCTGTTCCAATTCACTCAATGGTGGTTGAGATGGGAAGTTCTGCACTTCTCTTCTTTTCTTGTTGGTTCTGTAGAAAGAGATGGTCTGTTAAAGTCAACAGAATTGTGTTGTGTGTGTGTGTGTGTGTGTGTGTGTGTGTGTGTGTGTGTGTGTGTGTTGTGTGTGTGTTGTGTGTGTGTGTGTGTGTGTGTGTTGTGTGTTGTGTGTGTGTGTGTGTGTGTGTGTGTGTTTGTATTTACCTTTGTAACGTGGCAATGACTTTGTTGATCCATCGTGCATCTGGAGTCACAAGACGGTGGCTTTGTCCTTCTTGGTAACGCTGATGAATGAAGGGAGGGATATATATTACAGCGTCACCATGTTACATATCATACACTGCAGAATAAAACCTATCAGAAAAATGTCAATATGAACGTACACACATTTAGCAGATGTTATTATGGCTGTAGTGAAAATGGTTGTGGTTCGTGTTGTTAGAGCCGATTTGGACCTATTTGTATAAAAGACTGAACATACTGAGCTCCATGTACATTTGTGTAAATATATATTAAATATTAATGTATATGATGAAATATTAGGTATGTACCTTATGATTTTATTTACCTGATTTTAGATATATTCATTTGTTGTTCGTGTAACTCAGTTTTTGGCCCCCCCTCTTGCCCATTCATTGTACTGTGTTAATTTTTAGTATAAAGGCAAGAAAGTTGGCCTTCGGGGAGGAGTCCTCTGCTAGATGCGGGGAGCGGTATAGTTTTTTGACCATACATACATACATACATACAGACAGACAGGTCATATTATATTTATGTATTTGCATTTCAAGTAATCTCTGCTTAAAGTTGATCGGAGAATAGTTTTTTTGTTAGATATAAGAAGAATAAACATTTTTTGTTGCACCATATCCCTGGATCTCATTGAATGTTGGCCGTTTGGAAAACGTTGAGTGTTGGACTGTATGCGTCCGAAACAACCCCGCTTCAGGCTTGGGCAGTGGCTACAGTGCAGTAATATCTAACAATACACACACATCTGAGTCAAAGAATGGAATGAAGAAATCTATTAAATATTAGGACGAGCAAAGTCTGAGTACTGTATATGAAATGTATGTATAGATACAGTACCAGTCAAAAGTTTGGACACCTACTCATTCAGGGTTTTAATTTATTTTTACTATTTTCTACATTGTAGAATAATAGTGAAACATCAAAACTATGAAATAACACATATGGAATCATGTTGTAATCCAAAAAAGTGTTAAACAAATCAAAAGTATTTTTATATTTGAGATTGTTCAAAGTAGCCACCCTTTGCCTTGATGATAGCTTTACACACTCTTGGCATTCCTTCCACCTCATGGCTGGTTTTTGCTCTGAAATGCACTGACAACTGTAGGACCTTTATATAGACAGGTGTGAGATGTTCCAAAATCATGTCTAATCAATTGAATTTACCACAGGTGGACTCCAATCAAGTTGTAGAAACATCTCAAGATGATCAATGGAAACAGGATGCATCTAAACTCAATTTAGAGTCTCATAGCAAAGCGTCTGAATACTTATGTAAATAAGGTGTTTCTGTTTTTTATTTTTAATACATTTGTTAAAATGTCTAAACCTGTTTTTGCTTTGTTGTTATGGAGTATTGTGTGTAAATTGATGAGGACACTTTTTTATTTAATCCATTTTAGAAAAAGGCTGTAAACATAATAAAATGTGGAAAAAGTCAAGGGGTCTGAATACTTTCTGAATGCACTGTATGTATATGTACATGTGTGATTGAATGTATAGTCATTGTGGACAGTATGTGGATAGAATATATAGTATATCTGTAGAATAGGTAGGATATAATAGTATATGTACAGCAATAGTTGAATAGGATAGCCTTGACTAGAAAAAACTATTTGTAATCTGTGATTGTCTGGAGTCCCTGCCACATACTGAGTTTCGGGGGGAATTGCTATAGGCTACCACTGCAAATGCCCACATTTATTACAATGTCTTAGCCTTGGTTACGAATAGGAACATTGAACTCATCATCAGTGACTAATGATTGGTTTGCATAGCATGCAGTAAAGCGACRAWACAGACTAATTAATTTCCCCTCCACCACGACCTATCCCCCACGCMTCTTCKCCCTATGCYTTAGAAAACCACAGTTTAGCGCTTCGTTCAAGACCTCGCTGACTGACTCACATGATCTATGTGTGAAGACAATGACAGCCACCATGGGTTTTAGGGCGGTTTCCAAGACACAGATGAAGCCTGGACAACAACAACAAAAAAGCATGGAGATTCCACTGGGCCTGTGGTTACCAACCAATCGATCGCGATCGACTTCAAGGCATTCCTAGTCGATCACCAAACATTTCTGTAGAAAAACCGACGATAAAAGACTTGCACTTCTTTTTTCTTTTTTTATTCATGTTGCGCTGTTACCGGTAGGTGCACTTTATTCAGAAGCCTTGCGCACCGGGTTGGCAAAGTGTTCCCATTTTAAACAATTTAATTTGTCAGAAAAGACAAACTCCGCTTAACCGGCGGACAGGAAGATCTGTGGATAAATCGAGTGATCCTACTGCGCTGGCCAATCGGATAGCTCAAATCACTGTGCCTACGACTTCCACAACTCTTGCCACAGCAAAGTTTGATACCAGCCTATGTAAGATTTCATAACTTTTAAAACCATGACCAGAGAGAAATTATCAAAGAATACAGCTGCTGTTTTTATGAGTGAGTTCATGTTTAAGTTTTCATTCTGCTCTGTCACTGTTTTTATTCAACACTATTACATAATATAAAACATGTTTCTCTGATGAATGAGTAGCCAAGTGTATCGATAGCCCTGTTTTTATTATTATTAGCAGCTCGTCCTGTCTATTTTAATAGGGAGGGATATTTAACTGTCTCTGGTCATAGGAACAACGTGAATTTGAGCATGAGGCAGATGCGGTGTGACTCGACTTTAGCCACCAGGTGGAAGACGTTGTCCTCTCTCTCTAATCAGTCTCACCCGAGGAACGGAAGGAGAGAGCAGGACGGTATGAGGTGGACCCTCTGCTGTTCTCTCCCTCCCTCCGCTAAGACTAATGCGGTGTTCAAAACTACTGGGAACTCTGAAATCTCAGACTTCAGTGTGTTCAAGACAACTGGAAACTGAAAAAAAACGAGATCCGAATAGGAAAAATCGATTTGAACGGTCATCCAACTCTAAATTCCAAGTCAGCAACTGTGTATACTGCGATAATGTATTAGACATACTGCGATAATGTATTAGGTACAGGATACTGTGATAGTGTATTAGGCATAATGTGATAATGTAGTATGCATACTGTGATAATGTATTAGACATACTGCGATAATGTATTATGCATACTGTGATCATGTATTAGACATACTACGATAATGTATTAGGTATAATGTGATAATGTTTTAGACATCCTGTGATAATGTATTAGGCATACTGCGATAATGTATTAGGCAGACTGTGATAATGTATTAGTCATGTTTAAAAATCTATATATTTTAGAACTAGATGTTGGTTTGCTTGTTGACTGTGAAAGTGTTCTTGACGGGTTGTTAGGTGGTGTTAGTTGACTCACATGATCTCTGTATGACGACAGTGGGCACCTGGAGGTAGGATCTCTATCCTGTGGAACAGCCTAGGAGAGATGAAAGCAGAGGACGTCCGGATGCAGCGACACTTCTGACATGCAGCACAGCCGTTCATGGGGAATGCTGCTGGGATGAAGACCGTGAATATTACATACAATAACAATATAGTATTGTTCCAATTTAGGGTTAAAGGTTAAGGTTTACGGGATAGAGTTAACACCTTTTTATCATCACTAAAAGTTGCACTTTGAAACATGTGAATGTTACAAAGACAAAACTGATTCTAGATCAGCACTCTTAGGGCTCTATTCAGTCTGTATCATCGCTGAAGTGTTACAGATCAAATCAAATCAAAGTTTATTCTACGTGCGCCGAATACAACAGGTGTAGTAGACCTTACAGTGAAATGTACTTACAGGTCTAACCAATAGTGCAAAAAAGGTATTAGGTGAACAATAGGATAAGTAAAGAACTAAAACACAGTAAAAGACAGTGACTGTTGTGACAGCAATGTAACGTAATATCTGATTGACCGACATGCAGCGTTACCGTGAATGCAGTTTCCGCTAAGGAACATTACCTTTAAATTTCACTCACGCTGCAACGCAGACTTCTGCCATACGGATTGAATACACGACCCTACTCTGAGACACTTAAAACTGCATGGATTGATTTGGATAATTGAATTAAATTGTAAAAAAAAATTGATAATAGGTTTGGTTTGTCGATAGTTCAAGAGTCCAGTTGAACAGATACATATTATATATAGATAAAGATGCAATATCTCACCTTGAAGAGCCACGAACCAGCAGAGAAGTCAGGGAGACCAACAGGTAGTGTGGCTTGAAAGGCATCTTGAGTCTTGTTGGTGTGGTCGGCTGGTGTCTACTGAACTGAATGATGTTGTCTCTGGGTTTATATTGCTGCAAAAAAGGAGTGTGGGGGATCCCTCGTCTTCACACCAATGATGATTGACTTTTGAGATTATAAAATGCATATATATATTCACTATTTTAACTTATTCCTTAATTCTAGCCTTATGTCATTCTAGAATTAAAATGCCATTTAGTGAATGCTTGTTACAATTGTTAAAAGAGGATTTTTAATATGATAATATAATCAATTATACTTCAGCAATCCTAGTCAAAATGGTAAATGCTGAGTAGACAAGTAGATATATTCAGTGGTTTAAGATTGGATAGCGTCTTTAAAACTGAATTTCTTCTGCTAGACATACAAAGACGTCCATAATTATTGGCCATGATAAACTGTGGATTAACGACTGATAACAGGAAAAAGGACATGGTTGTGTTTGAAAAATCCAAATAATCACAACATCGAAACTACCTATGGATGCTGGAGATCTCATAATATGTCCTTTTGCAAAAAAGGGAATTAGACTTATTTTTACTAGAGTAACAATTTGCTCATGAAGTTGATTCGGTTCACAGTATATTTTTTTTCACATCATCATTTTAACCCCTCAGTTAGAAACGACCATGGGGTGTTAAAATGATTGGCACGTGCTGTTTTCCAAATACCTCACCTTGGTGAGTCCCGATATGCCCATGAGCTTTTTCTCCCAATGTTTTATAGGGATCTGCCTTTTCATGGGCTTGCTACGTCTAGGTTATGAGATCGAGAAACATTCAGGGGGATCTCTGACTGCTGTTATGTTACTGAGGAATGAAGCAACAATCGGGAGGACTCCTAGAGCACTTCTGCTACGTTAGGTTATCGAGAATGAGAACATCCTAAGTCGGGATCATTTAGGGAGGGGGTTTAGACCTGCTCGTATACGTGTTATGAGAATGCAGTATGTGCATGCATTTCAGGAGAGTTTAGCAGCCTGCTACTTTAGTTTATTGAGATGAAGAACACATCAGTGACGTGTGTCACACCTGCTACTGTATGGTTATGAAGGAAGAACACATCAGGAGGGATCTTAGACCTGCTACGTTAGGTTATGAGAATGAAGAACACATCGGGAGGGATCTTAGACCATTCCTCTATAACAGAGACTTTCCAGATCCTTGATATCACTTGTCTTACTGGAAGATCCACTTGTGGCCAAGTTTCAGACTCCTGGAGAAGTCAACCAGGTTTTCGGCTAAAATGGCCTGGTACTTGGCAAATTTGATGTTGCCGTTGACCGTAACAAGGGCCCCAGGACAAAACAAAAAATTATATTTTTGGTCTTCATTTAAGGTTAGGGTTAAGGTTAGGTTTAAAAATCTCATTTTTCAGAAGATAAATGGTAGAAATAGGCAGAGTTTATGACTTTGTGGACAACAAAAAAAGAACAAGCAAAATAGTCCCATAACATCAAAGATCCACGACCATATTTTACAGTTGGTATGAGGCTCCTTTTTAATGTCATCCAACAAATGTAAACACCTGCAGTTTGATAAACGGCAACGGGCGCGATCGGAACCTGTACTATGTTCAGATGACATGAAAATAAAGCTCCTATGTTTCTTCTCATCTTTATCAAGGGTGTCAATAATTGTGGACCTTTATCAAGGGTGTCAATAATTGTGGACCTTTATCAAGGGTGTCAATAATTGTGGACCTTTATCAAGGGTGTCAATAATTGTGGCCCTTTATCAAGGGTGTCAATAATTGTGGACCTTTATCAAGAGTGTCAATAATTGTGGACCTGACTTTATACACTGCATATGTAACAATATCTCCTAGGGAGTTAATACAGTACTATTATTACCCTGTCGTATCTTTTCCCTATCAGAATCATTCTGCAACACATTTATCAAGGCTGATAGCTTCATATCACGTGTGTTCTTTTCCCTGTCAGAATCATTCTGCCACACATTTATCAAGGCTGATAGCTTCATATCACTTGTGTTCTTTTCGGTCCCTCTCCTTGTTCGGGCGGCGTTCGGCGGTCGACATCACCGGCCTTCTAGCCATCGCCGATCCACTTTTCATTTTCCATTTGTTTTGTCTTTGTTTTACACACCTGGTTTCCATCCTCCAATTACTTGTTCATTATTTAACCCTCTGTTCCCCCATGGTTGTTAGTGAGTGATTGTTTTTATGTATACGGTCCATTATTTTGGGCTAGTTTGTTGTATTGTATTTATTGATTCTTTGAGTAAATAAAGTTTTTTACTCATATCTGCTGTCCTGCGCCTGACTCCTCCACACCAGCTACACACAGGAACTATTACAATATATTAACAGGCCGAATACATTAATACTATTATTACCCTGTTGTATCTTTATTTTTTCAGAATCATTCTGCAACACATTTATCAAGGCTGATAGCTTCATATCACTTGTGTTTAATTTAGATTAATTTCACTTGATCGGGTSCAAGGAACCTAGAATAAGGAACTGAAYWTTCCAACAAGCATTAYGAAGCCAGACAATGTTTTTTCCATTAGCAGACTGATGGAAATAGCTCTCTATTGGCAGTGGACTGCCCGGTGAAGWTCACATCTAATTTTACATTGTGGTCATTRATCAGACGCTCTTATCCAGAGCAACTTACATATAAGGCTTGTGCCCATTGMCAGTTTGAAATGACTCAAATCCKKRWWWWWTTGCATATTCTGTTATTTTTCCTGCAGTCTGAACAGCAAAAAGCACATGGAATTGGACATTTCAAGTCACATTTCAAACCACCTTCATCGGTGGTTTTAAGTCAGATACAAATCTGATTCCTGGCCARGAGACTTGTGTCTGAACGGTCAAATCTGATTTATTTGCCCTCAAGTGGTTTTTAGGCTGTTGTTTGGCATATCTTGTTGCTTCCCAGCTACTCTGTTGACAGTTTGACAAGAACATGAGAGAGCTAACTAGCTTGTTAGTTGTTTACAAACAAATGAGTGAATGTGGTAGAAAAGTAAACAGCTAGCTAGTTGACTGTTGTGGCTAGCTAGTTGACTGCTGTGGCTAGCTAGCTGACTGCTGTGGCTAGCTAGTTGACTGTTGTGGCTAGCTAGATGACTGCTGTGGCTAGCTAGTTGACTGTTGTGGCTAGCTAGATGACTGCTGTGGCTAGCAAGTTGACTGTTGTGGCTAGCGAGCTGACTGCTGTGGCTAGCTCGTTGACTGTTGTGGCTAGCTAGTGATGCTGTGGCTAGTATTGACTGTTGTGGCTAGCTAGTGACTGTGTGGTAGACTGATGCTGTGGCTAGCTAGCTGACTGCTGTGCTAGCTAGTTGACTGTTGTGCTAGCTAGCTGACTGCTGTGGCTAGCTAGTTGATGTTGTGGCTAGCTAGTTGACTGCTGTGGTAGCTAGTTGACTGTTGTGTCTAGTAGGACTGAATGCTGTGTAGCTGTGATGCTGTGGTAGAGTTTGACTGCTGTGGTAGCTAGTGACTGTGTGGCTAGCTAGTTGACTGTTGTGGCTAGCTAGATGACTGCTTGTGGCTAGCTAGTTGACTGTTGTGGTGCTAGTTTGCTGTAGTTGACTGTGTGGGCTAGCTAGTGACTGCTGTGGCTAGCTAGTTGATGTTGTGGCTAGCTAGTTGACTGTTGTGGCTAGCGTGTTACTGTTGTGGCTAGTAGCTGACTGCTGTGGCTAGCTAGTTGACTGTTGTGGCTAAGCTATTTGACATGTTGTGGCTAAGTGACGTTGCTGAACTGCTGTTGGCTAGCTAGTGACTATTGACTAAGTGTTGCTGATTGTGGTAGTAGCTGACTGCTGGTTTGGTTAGTTGACTGTTGTGGCTATGCTAGCTGATGCTGTGATAGCTAGTTATTGTTTGACTGTAGTAGCTGATGGTGGCTAGCTAGTGACTGTGTGGTAGTTGACTACTAGCTGACTGATGTGGCTAGCTAGCTGACCTGTGGTAGCTAGTTTGATGCTGGTGGCTAGCTGCTGACTGTGTGCGAAAATAATTTTTTTTGAGAAAGTTGGTCATTATCCTTTGAGGCTTTAAAAACCTGTATGGCTTGCAAGCGAGCCGGTAATAACTTGCACTCCGCTCAAGTGCGGCGCGAATTCAACATATTTTTTTGTTAATTTTATTTAACAAAAACAACATTAAAAGTCAATAAAGCAATTTTGAAAGATAATTGTGAATCCAGCCAACATGTGATATTTTAAATTTTTAAAGAGAAACCAATATATTTATGTTTAGTTCACAATAAAAGAGAAGAAATTTTTTCAGTAAAGTAGATGCAAGTAGCATGCACAAGCATCTACTAACTAAAACTCAATACGTAGAAAAATTCAGATGACATCCTATAACATGTTACAAATAATTATTGTTTTGTTCAAAAATTTGCATATTTTAAGCTATAATTCGTTTTAATTATGTACCATCATAGCTACAGTCGAATGCCCGGAGGCAGAGAAAATACAGACATCAGTCTACTAATTCCATATAAAAATTAGAAAAATATATGGTGGATACTAATAAGAAAAGATCTTGTGAATACAGACAAATTTTCCGTATTTTGAAAGTGTTTTAACCAGGAAACACACAATATTTATGTTAGTTCACACAAATACAAAAGACAGACGAATTTTTCACCTAAGGTAGCATGAAGTAGCATGCAAAAGCTTACTAACTAACCTAGACATAGAACAACTAAATACCTAGAACTCCTCGATGAATTATAGACTGTTAGTATACATAAATTTAATGTTTTTGTTCGAAAAAATGTCATATTTTAGCTATAATTCGTTTCATTCTGCTATATAGCCAAATTCATAGTCAAGCAGCATGCACGGGAGTAGCAGAAAATACGACAAGTAATATAATTATTTCATGAAAATTTCAGACAATATATGTGGATAGTAATGAAGACAAGTCTTGTGATAAGCCATATTGTCCGATTTTTTGAGAAGTGGTTTTTAAAGCGAAAACAATTATATCGTTAATAGTTACATACAATAGTAGACATCAGCAGATTGATTTAGTCAAGGTAGGCGATAGAAGTTGACCAGATATAGAAATGTATCAAATTGGGTTTTCCCTTTATTTTTTTTTGTTGAAAATTTTTTTCCATAGAATGTTTCAACGGGGTCTTGTTCAGATCGTTTGTTTGGTTTGAACTCACGAACTTTTTCCTTTGAATTAGCAGCACAGTGCTGGCGCGGCTTCTGCCATTTGAAAGGCAAATGCACACGCTAAACGTCCGAATAATTTCAATAATTAATTAAACTATATTGAAAAAAATACTTTAGCGATGATATTGTGCATGTTCTTAATAAAATCAAAGCCGGAGATCATATTCCTTACCGAGGTTTTCTCAGAGGGCAATTCCAGGTCCATTCTGATCCAGAAAAATTCAGAATGGCGAACTTCCTGCAAAGGATTGATTCATCCCAGACAAGATAATCACTTCATTTGCTCTTCTCGATGCCGTCTTGCTCAGTGGAAGGTGTATGAGTGATGTTACTACATCATAAGTGACTCTTTATAGGCATTTCAAGAACAGACTGCTTTTGGAAAGTCTTCATTCCTGAATCAGGAATGTGTAAAAGAGTTTGTTCTTACTTAGAGAATAATTAAACGGTTTTTGAAAAAGGGTGTTTTCTATCAATAGTAATAATAATATGCATATTGGTACGAGCAAAATTTGAGTAGAGGCCGTTTGAAAATTGGGATATTTTCCAGTTATTCAATAGCCTGCCTAAAGGTTTAAAGGTGTTCTTGACACCTTAGATTTTGAACTTCAAAGTATGTGGGGCGAACATCCCTGGATGGCTCATGTTGTCATCTTAGGTCTTGGAATACAAGTACACTTCTGAATGAAGGAGCAGGCACCCAATCAGTACATACATGCACATCACCATTGTTACTATGACAATAGCCATGTCCATAAATGAATGCTGTCTGAGAACACAACCCATGTTACTATGACAACTAGCCATGTCATCAAATGAATGCTGTCTGAACACAAACCCATCGTTACTATGACAACTAGCCATGTATCAAATGATGCTGTCTGAAACAACACCATTCGTTATATGAAAACTAAGCCATGTCATCAAATGAATGCTGTCTGAACACACACCCATCGTTTACTATGACATAGCATGTATAAATGAATGCTGTTGAAAACAACCATGCGGTTTACTATGACAACTAGCCATGTCATCAATTGAATGCTGTCTGAACACACACCCATCGTTACTATGACAACTAGCCATGTCATCAAATGAATGTTGTCTGAACACAAACCCATCGTTACTATGACAACTAGCCATGTCATCAAATGAATGTTGTCTGAATACAAACCCATTGTTACTATGACAACTAGCCATACCATCAAATGAATGCTGTCTGAACACATACTAATCCGATGTGGTCACTTGTAACTTGCTGTTTGGACAGTGAGAAAATTCCAAAACGGATTTGAAAAACATAACTGATTTGAGCATTAAGGCCTGCAGTGTGAGCAAGGTTTTAGTGCATTCAACTAGGCCTAAATTTAGCAGGGAGAACAACGACTTCCAGTAGTCCATTTTCAAAAAAGCAGAATTAGTGGCAGGAAGAAAAAAACACTGAATTAATTAGTCTCCTTGGAATTCCCGTTCATCAAAAATAGCAAGATGTTTCAAATTTCGTAAGACTTGTTTGTGGTAAGCATGTATCTCTTCTTATTATCATCTAATAACAATCCTTTTATATTTTAATTTAACCTTTATTTAACCAGGTAGACCAGTTGAGAACAAGTTCTCATTTACAACTGCGACCTGGCCAAGATAAAGCAAAGCAGTTCGACAAAAACAACAACACAGAGTTACACAATAAACAAACATACAGTCAATTACACAATAGTACAGTCATGGGTAGAATAACATGGGTAGAATAACATGGGTAGAATAACATGGGTTTGAATAACATGGGTAGAATAACATGGGTAGAATAACATGGGTTGAATAACATGGGTAGAAAAACATGGGTAGAATAACATGGGTAGAATAACATGGGTTGAATAACATGGGTAGAAAAACATATGTCTTATAATAAAGGCTATTATGGTCAGATAAAATAGGATTAGATGAAGGCTAATACAAGTTTATAACAAAGTAATAATGTAATATTAGCTGTGTTAGTATTACTATATTACCATACTTTAATAGTCCCAGACTGACAGTGAGTCTAGTAGATAGGAGGCCTATTATATCAGTACCATCATTATAATACAGGGTTTTATGGCTTTGCAGAACCAAAAAACTCCAAATCGACCAAAGGAGGAAGAAAGCACAGCATTTCACTTTCTGGATTTCACTTTCCCCTCTGAACCAGAATAGAAAGTTAGGCAATATAATGAACCTGAACACCGTGTGGAGACAACATGCAGCCAGCCCATGTCTGTGCCACCTTCTATGATCTGAGTATGATGAGCATGGTGGGTCAGTGGAAACCTGGGGTGTTTTCACAACCACTCAAACCCACACGGAAACCAGCAGAAGCAAACAGAAGGAAAAGGGGAGGGGACCAACCTGAATTTGTCCAAAAGAAACTAGAGTTTTTATTGAAAAGCATGTTTTTGTTCAAAGTTAATGGTTTCCGTTACAAACTGTTTGCTACGGTTTTGTTCTGAATGAATAGACCTCRGGGTGTTAAGACCAGMGTCTCCCAATCCTGGTTCTGGAGACCCAAAGGGGAGCACTCACAAACCTGATTCAAATCAAAGGTTTCATGATGACTTGATTAGTTGGATCAAGTCTGAGTGCTCGCGCAAACAGCACTAACTGTTATATAGAGATTATAACACTGTTATATAGACATTATAACACTAACTGTTATATAGACATTATAACACTGTTATATAACATTATAACACTGTTATATAGACATTATAACACTGTTATATAGACATTTATAACACTGTTATATAGACATTATAACACTGTTATATAGACATTTATAAACACACATGTTTATTAGACATTATAACACTGTATATAGACATTATAACACTGTATATAGACATTATAACACTAACTGTGAGAATCACAACTGTTTCATTCAGTGGAAACTATTGCAGCTCATACTGTAACTATCAGGCATGTTGGTCCCAGTAGTTTCCATTGGAAATGATGAGTGTGAACCTAACCTCATCTGTTTCATACGGTTGGCTGCTGCCGGCTTCGCCACACTAAAGGACTGTTAGCAGACGCTCTTATCCAGAGAGACTTACAGTTTAGTGTGTTCATCTGAAGATAGCTCGGTCCGACAAGTTAGACATACCGGAACCAACAAGTTCACCGCACTTTGACATTTATACGTTGGCGTGCTTCTGCCTGGTTTGTTAGGCCTATATAGTTACAGCTTAGTCATTTAGCAGACATTTTTATCCAGAGGGACTTACAGGAGCAGATTAGGGTGAAGTGCTTTGTTCAATGGCATATCGAAAGATTTTTCACCTCGTCTGCTCGGGGATTCGAACCAGAGACCTTTAACACTCACTGGCCCAACACTCTTAACCGCTAGGCCGCCCATAGTGACAAGAGGGAGTCCAGAGTAGAAATGATGTGTGTTGAATGGCTGCAGACCAGAGGCAGCAGGCCTTTTCAGTTAACCTACTAATATCACTATCCTGGGCACTGCCTCTGTCTGATGAGTTGAGCAAAACGCATTTATTTGTTGTGACCATCAGTATGACTTTGAAACCAAACTGAAGTGCATTTTGTGGTGTGGTATTAGTGATGGTGAGGCTGATCTGTGGTGTCAATTCCCGGTTCAAGAGGCGACCGGGTGCAAGATGGCCCCCGCGAGCAAGATGAAACATCATTGCACTAGCAAACACTTGAGTGGAGAGAGAAGAACTGTGGTAAATCGAGCAGAGGATGGTGCCACGATCGCAGGCCAGCGTGGTGCGCGCAAATTAAACTTGAGAGATTTTGAGTGTGACTTTTAGTGAATGTTCATATTTTGTGGTAGCTAGGCTCAGCAAGAGAAGATTCTGAAAATGGAGAAGCTTAATGGATTAAAGAATTAAAAGCCATGTCCCTGTTGTTTATGCTAGGWTGAGGGGAGTCATCACTGGTGTCCCRATATCTATGTCCACAGARGATATMAWWGAACATGTGAAGGGAGGCAGAGTGACTGAGACCAAAAGGTTGATCAGCAGGAAAGAGGGTTGAAGAAGTGAAAGCCTATCAGCTGCTGAGGTTTGAGAAGGTTTTGCCTGGAAAAGTACAGATATGATTCCTTCATTTCAATGTTAGAGAACTTCCATGGCTGCTCCTGCAGTAAGAGGACCTACTGTCAGACTGATGGAGCTTCCATGGCTGCTCCTGTAGTAAGAGGACCTACTGTCAGACTGATGGAGCTTCCATGGCTGCTCCTGTAGTTAAGTGGACCTACCTGTCAGACTGATGGAGCTTCCATGGTGCTCTTCGTAGTCCGTGACCTGACTGTCTAGACTGATGGAGCTTCCATGGCTGCTCCTGTAGTAAGTAGACCTACTGTCAGACTGATGGAGCTTCCATGGCTGCTCTCTGTCACGCTGAAGTGATCGTACATGATCCGGGCTGGGTTTACTTTAAACAAAAAGTACTCCCCATTTTCGTCGGTTTTCATTGGTAGTTACGTCTTGTCTCATCACTTGCAACTCGTACTGACTCTGGAGAGTGAAGGTCGAGAGCCGTTTATCCTCCGAAACACAAACCATCCAAGCCGCATTCTTCTTGACACAATGCCCACTTAACCCGGAAGCCAGCCGCACCAAATGTGTCGGAGGAAACACCGTACACCTGGCGACCGTGTCAGCGTGCACTGCGCGCCGGCCCGCCACAGGAGTCACTAGCGCGCGATGGGACAAGGAAAGGGGGTGGTAGAAGTTAGTAGGGATTTATTTGGTTTCATTTTATTTTCATGATTATACAGGAATTGGCATATCATGATTGATAGTACTTTTAGCACAGTAAGGTGACGGCATGCCACAAACTTCTTATGGCTGCAAAGGCAAAGTGTTGAGTAGCCAGTGAAATCGTGCCCATTTTCAACGCCTCCTACTCAAATCTTTGCTCGTACAATATGGATATTATTATTATTTTTGGATAGAAAACACTTTCTAGTTTTCTAAAACAGTTGGAATTATTTCTCTGAGTGAAACAGAAGTCCTTTTGCAGCACTTTTCTGACCAGGAAGTGAATGTCAGAATCAATGCTCTTTTCAACTTGATGCCTATACATGGTCTTGACACTATAGGAGTCTACTTACACGTTTATACGCCTTCCTATTGGTGTAAAGAGGATGTGAGACGAAGAAATTTTTGTGCTCCTCTTGGTCTGTGGTGGAAAAAAACTATTTCTTTGACGTGACTGGTCCACTTCGGTACTCTGAAGGAAGTGGGATTGACTGTCTGTTTTGCTGCCGTAACGAACGGCTAACATTCCGCCTCGAATTTTTTTTGATAACATGTGACCATATCATCGTAATGTATGTTTTTTTCAATATAGTTTAATCAGATTATTGAAACTTTTTTTCGGGAGTTTTGTCGTGTTCCGTCCTCTGACTGGTGTTTACGTTGGAGAAATTTGTGCCACTGCGGCTAGTGCCAATCGCTAACTTGAAGAGGGAATTTGCCATTCTGAATCCAAACAACGACTCAATCTGGAAGAGGACACTTCTTCACATTCTGATGAAAGATCCAGCAAAGTAAGACCATTTTATGATGTTATTTCATATATCTGTCGTGCATGTGAACTGGCGTGGGCGCCATTATTTCTGTCTATTGTCGTACGCTAATATAGCGATACATTTTGTTTCGCTGTAAAACATTTAATAAATCGGAAATATTGTTTGGAATCAACAAGATGCCTGTCTTTCAATTGCTGCAGACTATGTATTTTTCAATAAATGTTTTATGATGAGTAATTAGCTATTTGACGTTGGTGTCTGTAATATTATGCTGCTTTCGGTGCAATTTCGGATTGGGTAAGCTGAAATGTAAACTCATGGTATACAATGAAATATGCAAATTTTTCGAACAAAACATATGCTATACAATAAATATGTTATCAGACTGTCATCTGATGAATTTGTTTTCTTGGTTAGTGGCTATTTATATCTTTATTTGGTCGAATTTGTGATAGCACCTGATGGTATAAAGACTGATGGAGTTAGAAAGTTGTGTTCTTCTTGCTAACGTGGTTAGCTAATAGATTTACATATTTTGTCTTCCTGTAAAACATTTCAAAATCGGACAAAATCGGTTGCTTGATTCACGAGATGTTGCCCTTTCATCTGGTGTCTTGGAACTTGTTTAATGTGTGAAAGGTTAAATATTCAAAAAAATATCTTTTGCAATTCGCGCCCTGCACTTTGAGCTGGATGTTGTCATAAGTGTACGGTTGTGGGCTGCCCCCTAAAAGGTTTAAACGATTGTTTGCGGACCGCCATGACATCATAAAGAAGAGAAGAAAGAAGATAGAAGAAGAAAGAAGAAGAAGAAGAACGAAGAAGAAGGAGAGAAAGAAGAGAGAAAGAAGAACCGCATTCAGCCCCTCGAAAGTGGAGGGCCTTGCATTTCTGATGCAAAATCTCATAGAAAGCAAAATATAGTCCAGCATTACTGTGTGCTGCTGGTTATAACATGGTATTAAAGAAGAGAGAGAAAAGAGGGATCGCAGTTTGTAATGATTTAGTGATGGGTCTGGTTATAAATGAATAGAAGAAGAGAGAGAAAAGAGGGACTCATGTTTTAATGTTTTAAGTGGATGTCTGGTTATAACATTGGCATAATAAGAAGAGAGAAAGAGGGACCGTTTAATTTTTTAAGTGGGATGTCTGTGTTATAACATGGCATAAAGAAGAGAGAGAAAGAGGGACAGTTTAATGTTTTAAGTTGGGTATGCTGGTATAATTGGCAATAACAGAAGAGAGAGAAAAGAGGGACCAGTTTTAATGTTTTAAGTGGGATGCTGGTTAATAACATGGCTAATAAAAAGAGAGAGAAACGAGGACCAGCTTTAATGTTTTAAGTGGGATGCTGGTATATACATGGTAATAAGAAGAGAGAGAAAAGAGGGACCAGTTTAATGATTTTAGTGGGATGCTGGTTATAACCATGGGTAAAAAGGAAGAGAGAGAAAAGAGGGAAGTTAATGTTTAGTGGGTGCTGGTATATACATGGGTATAAAGAAGGATGAGAAACGAGGGACAGTTTTAATGTTTTAGTGGGATCGCGGTTTAACCATGGTAATATAAGAAGATGCGAGAAAAGAATGAGGACAGTTTAATGTTTTAGTGGGATGCTGGTTATAACATGAGTAATAAAGAAGAGGGAGAAAAGAGGGACAGTTTAATGTTTTTAAGTGGGATGCTGGTTATAACATGGTGATAAGAGAAGAGGAGAAAGGGGACAGTTTAATGTTTTAGTGGATGCTGGTTATAAATGGTAATGAAAGAAGAGAGAGAAAGAGGACCAGTTTTAATGTTTAGTGGGATGCTGGTTATCACATGGTAATAATGAAGAGAGAGAAAAGAGGGACCAGTTTAATGTTTTAGTGGGATGCTGGACATGGTTAAGAGAAAGACCTTTAAGAGTTCTGCGTTGACAATTGTTATTTATGTTTTCTCTTGATATGGTTGCAATATTCTATTATTATGTTGTTCAGATTGTATTCGTATTGAATTGTTACATTTATATGACTTTTTATATACAAAAAGTTATTATACTTGTTATAAATGCAATGTTTAATAGCATGGGTGTGGTAAGAATGGCATTTTTAAATACTTGTAGTTAAGGTGTAGTATGATTTCATTTAATTAATTGAATTAGACAATTGTTTACACCCATCATGTCAAAACTATCCGGAAACTGTTGACTTGGAAAAAAATACAAAAGCATATTCTTTTTAAAGGCAGTTTGGGGGCAAAAAGAGCGCGGACTGCCACACCAAACAGCCCTAAATCATATTGTCTGACTTTCTGATTCTGTGTAAATTTATGCAGTTCCACAACTTGACAGCAGGTTGGCAACTAACTCTCTTCTCAGACAGTAAATGACACCAGTCAGCTACATTTATTTGTTAGAGGGGAGGAAAAGTTGAGACACATTTGTCATGGAAGCAATTTTTACTCATTTATCATGTTGAATGGGTCCAAAGAGATAAGAAGAAGCTAATATTGTGAGGCAACGTTAAATCTTTACAGCTCAATGATACATATGTCTCTATTCAATTAAAGTAACAATCATACTATCTGCTGGCTGGCCATAGCTTCTATATTGAACCTACCTTCTACACACCTGTCTAACCTTATGTCTAACTTTAAAACCTAAATTAAGAGTTCAGAAATGTACTTTTTTGTTTTCATGACATGTTACGACAGGGCATGTCGACAATTTAAGACTTTGTGACTGGGTTTTTCTTAAAACCAGAGAGGCGGGGGGAGGAGTTTACTACCATTCCATACTGGCAACAGGTGAAAAGTGAAAGTTGTGTCTTCAAGTATGGCCTGAGGTGTAGATTGTTCTGTAAAAACGTGTAGAAATGCACTATATAGTGACGATTAGGTGTGTTGGAATTATTTAAATCAAACTATTTGAATGTGAAGTGGAGGACGTGAAGACCAGCAAGGTAAGAGGAGATGTCAGTATATTTCACTTTCCAAACTTAGACAACACAGCTCCTTGTTTTTAAAAACATGAGGACTTCGGAGATAGAAGGTAAGTGATGTCTTTGTATCTGTGATGATTGAGCGCTCATAGAGGAGTAATTTGATGTAGTAATGATGTAACGTATGAATGTTTTCTCTTTTTATTTGAGTTAAATGGAGAGTCCAGAGTTATCAGTAGATCTACCATCATAATTAATGATACACTTTTCTTTAATGTCTCTGGAGACCGGAACTAAACCAACTATTGAAAAGGAAATGTGTTTTTGTGGTTTTATTTCTCTTCATGTGTAAATGTGTGTCTGGATGAAATGTGTTTGTAACATGAGGAGTTGTAGCTGAGTTTGTGTCTGTGAGAAACAGCTCTACTGRTCCACAGTGACCTCTCCCTCCAAACATKTCTTTATTATAGAACCCATTTAATCCAGTCGGACACAATATGGAAGAAAATAAACCTTTAGTATTTTACTGGCTCTAGAGAAGTTAAAGTTTTACATATCAACAAATAAGTTGGGTTCCCGAGTGGCACAGCAATCAAAGGCACTGCAGCTCAGTGTGAGAGGCATCTCTACAGACTCTGGTTCAATTCCAGGCTGTATCACAAGATTAGGAGTCCCGTAGGGCAGAGCACAATTGGTCCATCATCGTCCGGGGTTTGCTGTCATTGTAAATAAGAATTTGTTCTGAACTGACTTGCCTCGTTAAATATATAAAATATGTATCCAGAGCAATTAGGATTAAGTGCCTTGCTCAAGGGCATATCAACAAATGTTTTCCTAGTTTCCTCAGGGATTCAAACCAGCGACATTTCGGTTACTGGCCCAATGCTCTTAAGTGTTAGGCTACCTGCCAAACATGTCTGACTAATGGGAAAATACAGTGCCTCTAATTTATTCTATATATTTAGTCATAGCAGATCCCTTTTCTTTCTTCAGTAGATTTAAGTTGAGTTCGGTTCAGGATTTACTTGTTCTAAATGATGTTACAGATGATTTTACCATTATCCATTACCTTTACTGATGTTTAAATCAGAGATTTTTACTGTAAAACATCACATGTTGTTATTTCAGGGGGAATTGGCTGTACAAAAGCCCAGGCCCAGACAAAATAAGTGGGCATGTGTTAAAGCACTGTGCTGAACAACTGACTGGTGTTTTTACAGACATTTTCCAATCCTCACTCAACCAGCAACACGTTCCAGTATTGTGGAAAAAATCAATAATTATACCAATTCCTAAAGTATCAAATCCCTCTGTGCTGAATGACTATCGCCCTGTCGCTTTGACATCCTTAGTTATGAAATGCCTTGAGAAAATTGTGAAAAGTCATATTCTCAGTGTCACCCAGAAGCTCCTCGACCCATTTCAGTTTGCCTATCAGACCAGCAGAGGAGTTGATGATGCCATTCTTACCCTCCTTAACATGGTCTATAGACATCTAGAAGGTGCCAAATCCCATGTCAGGGTTCTGTTTTTGACTTTCTTCTGCCTTCAACACAATCCACTTACATTCTGGCACAGAATCATTCGGGTACTTTCCTTAATGGGCGGGATTTTTGGCTGTTGACTTCCTGAGCCACGCTCACAGCCGAGTCAAAAATTAGGTCCCCATGTGTCGAAAATATTTACGCAATTACCAAACACTCTCCTCAGGATTGTGTTTTTCCTCACTTCTGTACATCTTGGTACACTAATAGTTGTACAGTTCCGCATACTGACGACACCTCTTTAAGTTCGCTGCATGACACTGCCTTGATCAGCCTGTGCATATGACAGAACATCCCGTCCTAATTACTTTGTAGAGTGTGTGAGGAATCACACTTGTCCTCAATACAACAAGACCACAAAGATATCATTAGACTTCAGCAAATCGTACAACATCCACCTCTCAACATCTATCAGAGCCCAGTATACTATCAATGAGGAAATTTGTAGAGGAAATCAAATATCTGGTGTCATTATGTGAACAGTAATCCTTCAGATGGATAACATTGTACAGACTTGATCTACAAAATAGAGCCACAGAGACATTACTTTACTAAAAATGATTTAATCTTTTAATATATAGACTTCACCTTATAATTGACTCTGTTTTACAAAATCCCTATTGAAGGCAATTATTACTTCTGTATTGTTTGTTGGTTGTGCAATCATCCCCCTCTGTCAGTCAGCAGAAACATGCTGAGAAGAGATTATTACCACACGCAAGCATGATCACTTAGTCAAACAGAAACAGCACTGAGAGATCTTTAACGTCAGCCCTCCTAAGCTCACAAAATCATTTTACACCCAAGTCACCCCCTGTACCCTGACTTTGAAGTAACTCCCCTCTGGCGCAGTATAGAGCACCCTCAGCAGAAATCTAGAAACAGACAATCATTTGGTCCAAGGTTGATATCCCTCTTAAATAGCTCGGCAAATGTCCCATTTGACCCCGAACAGCAGCCTAGTCTTTGTTTTTAAATGTTTTAAATGTCTTATTCTTATTTCTTACTATATATATTATTATCTTTCTAATTGATGCGGTGACTTTATTGAAATTGTATTGTCATCTGTTGTATTAACCCACTTTAATCTGACATGACACTGCAACAAAATTCCCCATGGGGACAAGATAAAGTAATAAGTAAGACCCATAAAGTCAATACTCCTAGTAGAATAATAATTGAAGGTGACTATTATAATGTTATTAGGTTTGTTTAGTGTCTCTGCACAAGTAACCTGGTAGTTGAATGTTAGGTGGACACTGGTAGACCTGGTTAGTATGATTGTTGAGGGCTCTGGAACACTGTGGGTAGACCTGGTTAGTATGAATGTTGCAGCATGGACACTGGGTAGACCTGGTTAGTATGAATTTGAGGCTTGGACAACTGTTAGACCTGTTATACTGGTATACCATGATTCCCGTTTATAATGGGTGTAGGATACAAAGGTTCAATACAGGAATGGGGCGATGGACGTTCATTGCCCATTCAAATCCTTTCTGCAAACAACGTTTGTGGTAGAAACAAGAGATTGGGGCTGGGTCACATGTGTTATACCACTGTAATATTAGTTTATCTATGAAATGATTAGTGTATACAGGTCAGAGGTCACAGGACTAAAACATGCRGATAACAGGGTTGMGGTGTGCAGTGAATAGCTGGATATAGGTTACTGTTGGTGACTTGGGGAATACAGGCCTAAGGAAAGTGGGTAACAGGACTGAGATAGGAAAGTAACAGGGATGAGGTGTATTGGCAAAGGAACTGGGGTCTTGAGTAACACACAGCTCATTTAGGGCCAGGATATGCCTGTATCTGTACTTGATTGTATAGATTTGAGTGTATTGTCATGTGGGTGTTAGGGTTAGGGCAGGTGGGTAATAAGGCTGGGGTGTGTGGGTCATTGAGTTTAGGTGTGTGGGTAAGTGGGCTGAGGTATATAGATATTGAGGGTATTGTCATGTGGGTGTTAGGGTCAGGGCATGGGGGTAACAGGGCTGGGGTGTGTGGGTCATTGAGTTCAGGTGTGTGGGTAAGTGGACTGAGGTATATAGATATTGAGGTTGAGGAATAGGGATAAATATCTGTTCATGTTATTATAGGCAGAGCACTCTGTTACAGTTGTGACCAAGAGTAATACATACTTTTAAATAAATAAATAAATAAATAATCAAAATGGATGACATGTTAGGCTTACTAGTGGCATAAGATTAGCATAGTGGCATGTCTGGGAAAGATGTGGGAACAAATGGGATAATATCATTCTAGATTGTAGCATCACATTCTTCTATGACATATATACTTTCCTTCAAATGAATATGTCTGTCTGGGATTGTGGGGGTTGTATTTTAGAATTGACATGGTCCTGGTTGTTGTATGTCTATTGTAGTTTTTAATTCAGCTGTGTTTATAAATGTACTGAGAGGATTTGTGTTCCTGACACAGATGATGTCATTAAACATGAAATGTTCTCTCTTTCTGAACAGCTCAGTTTAAACTCACCTCAGAAGACAAGGTGAGGGCTGATGTTGGTGAAGTGGTCACCCTCCCCTGTCACCTCTCACCTGACACCAGTGCTGTTGACACGACAATCAGGTGGTTTAAAGAGACAGAGTGTATTTACCTGTATAAGAATGGCCAGGTGACAGAGACTAGTGGCTATGAGTTCAGAATGAGTCTGATCACCCAGGAGCTGGAGAGAGGCAACGTGTCTCTGAGGCTGAGAGACTTCAGGAGGTCAGATAGAGGAGTCTACGTATGTCAGGTCATCCATGGAGAACAGAAGGAGGAGGCTGCAGTGGGTTTAAGMGTCAGAGGTAAGTGTTCTAGAACTCCAGTAATGTTTCTAAACACCTAAAAAACAACAATAACAACCAGTCTCTTTCCCTGTACAGAACACTTGTACTTTCTCATGTAGGTAGGAGTTCATAGTAGGAGTTACAGATGAATAGACTAGATTCATTCTGAATTATAACTAATTTAAAGTCATTCTTTACATTTATCAATTTCTCCCCAAATGTTTCTCAAGGAAAAAATTGGATTAAGATGTAATAGAGGTTCTTTCAACTATCCAGAATTTTATATCATAGATCTCCCACAAATTCTGCCATAGAGGTCAACATTTTTTCACATATTCCATTTCACAATGGTGATCTGCCATTTTAGGAGCTCAACTTATGCACACTCCAAAATGAACATTGGAATCAGCATTGAAATTCAGTTTGATGTCCTTACTGTATGAAGCATTCTTGATGTTTTTTAGACGTGTGTCAATAGTGGGCACTGGCTTACATCCCTTTCCCTAGATGTACATTCGTACATGAATGTGGAGAAACAGTTCATTTCCAAGAGGTATAATGGTATTGGATATTTCATTAAATTATTGTAATGAGACTGAAATTCAGATGAACAATAATACTAATTGCATTCTTGTTTTACATGATCATTATTCTGACTCTCCATCTTGGATAATGGGATGATCAGTATTAGTGAGCTAACTACTTTAGTTGTCTTATTTGTTTATGACAACCAATAACCACCAAACAAAGAACAGCTAGTGTAATCTGATTCTATAAAACTACAGGGCCTTGTGAACAGCAGCTGTGCTTCTTCAAGGCTTAGCAAATTAAAATCAGTTTCTTTACTAATCCAAAAAAATCTCCCCAAATGTTTCTTCAAGGAGGGTTGGGATTAAGATGCATGGATGTTCTTCAAGAATGATCCAGAATTTTTCAAGTCCAGTTCAGAACCTCCCCAAAATATCTGCAGCGTTAGAGGTTAATATTTCACATAATTCCTCCCACAATTATATGCTGACCTTAGAGGTCAATATTTCACATCAGTAGGGCCTCCACAATATAGTCTTTGAGCAAGGAGGTTCTACATTTCACATTAGTCCTCCCACAATATCATCTGCAAGGAGGTCTACATTTCACATAGCCATACCCACAAATTTATCTTATATTATTTCAGAGGGGTGAGTTAAATGAGGAGACACATTTCAGTGAATACATTCAGTTGGACAAGTGGACTAGGATATCCCCCTTTTCCTTTCCCTTTTACAGGAGCCCTCACATCAGTATATCTGCCATAAAGAGGATCAATATTTTCACATTAGTCCTCCCACCATAATATCTGCCATAGAGGTCAATCTATTTCACATAGGTCTTCCCACAATATATCCGGGGCATAGAGGTCAACATTTCACATAGTCCTCCCACAATGAATATCTGGCATAGAGGTACGAAAGCATTATTCACACATGAAATTGAACATTGGCAATCAGCTTGGATCATTTTGATTTCCTAGTATTTGAATCGATATTCTGTATGATATTTTAGACTGTCTAATTCTAAGCACTGCTTACATCCCTTTCCGTAGATGTAACATTAGTTAATGGATGTGGCGGAAATGAACAGTCATTCCTATATGAGTATGGTTAGTTTAAGTTTAAATTAATGTAGTGAGACAGGAAATTAAGATGAACAATAATTAGGTAATGACCTTTGTTTTACAATGATCATTATTCATGACTCTCCAATCTTGGACAATGGATATCAGGATGGAGCGTTGAGTAATTACTTTAATTTGGTCTGTGTTTGTTTATTGACAACCGATGAACACAAGACAGAAGAACAGACCAGGAGTGGTTAATCGATACTATAAAAACTAACAGGACCGTTCGTGAACAGCAGTGGTTGTCATTCATTCAAGGCTAAAATAAATCAGTTTCTTACATTTATCAATACTCTCCCCAATGTTCTCAGATAGGTGGGATTAAAGTTGTATAGATGGTTACGTGTCCATTATCCTGTCACTCACTGGCCGTAGAGAGTTTGTATTAGATTCTCTATTTGTTCGGTCAGGGTAGGCTAGACTAGGAGTGGCATTCTAGTTTCCTTTATTTCATATGTTGTGTTTTGATTCCCATCAGGGGCAGCTGTCTATCGTTGTGCCTTGATTGGGGATCTACATAAGTGTCATTTTCCTTTGTGTTTTGTGGGATCTTGTCTTTGTTTGTTGCCCTAGTATGCACTACAAACCTGCCACATTTTGGGTTTTGTTGTTCTTTTATTGGTTTTTGGAGTTTCACCAAATAAGATGTGGAACCCTAACAGCCTGCCGTTGGTAAGTTTATGCATGACGAAGCTAGTGACATATCCAGAAATTTCATATCATAAAAGATCTCCACAAAAAAGATCGCCATAGAGTGTCAACATTTTCGCACATAGGTACCTCCACAATATATCTGCGAATGAGAGGTCAACATTTTCACATAGGTCACTCCCACAATATATTGAGTTATAGAGGTGCAAAATTTCACATAGTTCTCCCACAATATAATCTGCCTAAGGTCAACCATCTTCACATAGTCCTCCCACATATATTGTTGCTATAGGCTCAACAATTTCAGAGGGGTGAGTGAATGCGGAAGACACATTTTCAGTTGGAATACATTCAGTGAACAACTCTGACTAGGTATCCCCTTTCCTTTCCCTTTTTTACAAAGCCCTCCATTCAGATATCTGCCAGTGAGAGATCATATTTCACATAGTCCTCCCACAATATATTCTGCCATAGAGGTGCAACATTTGCACATAGTCCTCCCAAATTATAATCTGCCATAGAGAGTGCAATGATTTCAACATAGTCCTCCCACTAATATATCTCCATTTAGAGGTCAATATTTACATGTAGTCCTTCCACAATATAAATCGTGGGCATAGAGGTCAATATTTCAGTTCTCCCACAATATAATTCTGCTCATAGGAGGTCAAGTATTTCACATAGCTTCTCCCACAATATATTCTTGGCATAGAGGTCAACCATTTCACACATTCAAGATTTAAAATAGAATCAGCTTGAATTTATCTTTCTGATGTCTTATTATGAAAGCATGTTCAGTCATTCTCAGATTGCTTCACATAGTAGTGCTGCTTAATCCCTGTTCCCTAGATGTACATGAGAATAATGAATGGGCTCATGAACAAGTCATATCAATATGATGTATGGTATTTCATTCAATTATGTTAATGGAGGACTGAAATTCAATGAACAATTAATTAACTAATGCATTCTGTTTTTACATGATCATTATTCATGACTCTCCATCTTGGATAAATGGATGATCAGAACAACGTTGAGTAATTTTACTTATCTTGTCTGTTTTGTTTATTGACAACCATTAACACAAGAAAAAGAAAGACCAGAGTTTAATTTCTGATACTCATTAAAAACTACAGGCCTTGGTGAGAATAGCACGTGTGTCTTTCTTCAAGGTACCAAATTTAAATCAGTTTCTTTACATTTTATCATTTCTCTCCCCAAAATGTTCTCAGGAAAATTGGATTAAGATGTATAATGTTCCTTTCCAAATTATCCAGAATTTTCATATCATAGATCTCCCACAAAATATCTGCCATAGAGGTCACATTTCACATATTCCTTCCACAATATATTCTTGCCATAGAGCTCAACTTATCACACTCCAAAATTAACAAGGAATCAGCCTTGAATTCAGGTTTGTGTACTAGTATGAAGCATTCTGTGATGCTTTGGATGTTTCCAATAGTAGCACTGCTGTACATCCCTCCTAGAGTGTACATTAGTAATGAATGTGATGAACAGTCATTCCAATATAATGTATGGTTATTCATTAAATTATGTAATTTGAGACTGAATTCAGGATGAAACAAATAATAACTATTGCATTCTGTTTTTTACGATGAATCATTTATTCATGGGACTCTCCATCTTTGATAATGGATATCAGTATTAGGGTGAGTAACTACTTAGGTTGGTCTGTTGTTGGTTT
>NW_019943258.1:188697-192414 GCF_002910315.2 Salvelinus sp. IW2-2015 | reverse complement strand
GCTTCCTCCCCAATCACTGTCACAGCCATATTAAACACCTCCGTGGGATCCTACACAAACACACAGTATGGTATCATGCCTTTGGGCTGATGAGGGAGATGGACKTGAAAAGAGCACTCTATTGTTGGAATGAGATCTTCATGTTAGAGATTAGCTCATGGTTGTGGTGACATCACAATGTTTTGGTGTCATACTGTATATCCAGAATTGCTATAGCACCAGTGTTTTGGGCCTTTTCATATCACCCCCAGGCCAATATCCCAAACGGCTTCATTCAGGGACAACACAGACATCCACTTTAAGGTGTGACACATTCGGCCTTTATGTCAAGAACCAGAAAAGGAGATACAATTGTGTTTTTGTGAGTTATCTTCTTCTTCTCTCTCGCTCGCTCGCTCGCTCGCTCTCTCTCTCTCTCTTTCTTTCTTTCTTTCGTTCCCCCTCTCCTTCTTAGCATGTTCTTGCAGCTTCTCCTGCTGTCTGTCTCCCCTCGTCACATTTCAGAATATGTTACCCCTGTGATACCAAGGCCAGACTTGAAAGGAAGTCTTAAGGACCTGAGCTTATACACTGTGCCAGATTTTGTTAAATAACCGGGAGATGTTGATGCCAATTCATTGGTAATTGTCCCTTGTGGCACAGTGCTGTTGAAAGTCCTGGAGCAGCCTAAGCTCAAGATCACTGCAAGTGTTAATCTTCTTCTACTTAAGGTTTCAGGTTTTCTTTTGATGTCMCTAAACATGTTGACTCCTATCTCGGCACAGAAGGCAATCCAGACATAGCCATGAGCAATAAAGCTTTTGTCTGTTTTTTTTTTTTTTGAGTCTTCGAAGGAATCCAATTTTATTCCTCTTCCCACAAATTCATTGTGACTAAAATGAAACAACAACTAAAAAACAGATCAGGAAGAGAGAGGGGATTGATTCAGCTTTATTCAGGGACTCATTGTTCCTTTCCTTAGTGCATTTGACTCGCCCTTGTTGTGTGTAAAATGGTCTTATTCATAGTTAATGAGTAGACATCTTATTTCCAAGCCTGGGTGCTATAGTACAATACAGACAGTTGTCTTTGAGAYCGGTTCTGTCAAGGTCTCTTTCAGATAAACAGAGAAGACACCTCTATTGGAGGATAAATAACTGAGTGTGTAATTAATTTGCCGTCCCCAAGGGCGTACTGTATACCTTAGAGATTGATCTTCTCCTGTCAGTGATAGTGATAGGTTGTTTCCACACAGATCCAGAGAATCAGGGAATCTACCCCCGGGGACTCAGGTGGAGAGACCTACCCAGGCAGGGAGCACCCTTCTGGGCATGGAGTTGTAACGTAGCCGCCCTCAGGTGAGGCTCGCTCAGTGATCAATCAGGGCAAGAGAGAGACTTCGTTCCCCCTTTTTTGAGGAAGAGAATAGTTTTACTAAGGCCGATCTCCTTCTTAAATTCGATGAGGTCACATGTCTCACTGTGTTGTCTAACATGTTCAGATAATGTTTGTCGCTTACGATGTCCTACTTATATGGTGTTCATTTTAAGGAATGAGTCCTGTTGAAATGTTTCACATTAAGGGGTCTGTGGAGTTGACTGAAGGGGTATAGCCGATGTTCTGGCTGGGTAGCATCTAACCTCCCACCTCTCGGCGTCCTCGGCTGCTATCCACTCGAACAGCGGCCGCTATGGCAGGAAGTCTTCAGGAGCGAGATGGAAGCCTTCATGTGTGTCTGTATGCTGTAGCCCGCTTTGTATTTATCGCTGTTATAAGTTGTTTGACCCAGCGGGGAGAGATACGGGGAACCTCAAACTAGGGTTCAAACCGGCAGGTCACAAAATAGTAACTACCCCATTCATAGATCGGTTCTGGTCAAATTTGTTTGGTGGCCAGGAGTGGCCCGGCATTTGTGCTGGCATGTCTTGGAGCGAGGCGCGCTAGAAGTCTTCCAAGAATCAACACTAGCCGTGTTGATCTTCTTTCTCAATGTACGTGCTTGTGTCTGGCACATCTGTTCTCTATCAGAAAATGTCTCTAACAGGTGTGGACTCACTCAATCATGCACAACACGGAAGGCAATCGACATAGCCATGAGCAATAAAGCTTTTGTCGTTTTTTGTTTTTGAGGTCTTTCGAAGGAATCAATTTATCCTCTTCCCACAAATTCATTGTGAATAAAATAACACACACACACACACACAAACCAAACTACACAACCACAGCAATATGACCGAAACAGGCAACAGACGGGAAATCGACCTAGCATCATCACGACACAGCCGATTCTACAATCAGAGCAGAGCACCCACATCACAACACATCACCTTCTAGTCTCTTTATACTTTAGCTATGAGATTTGGATCTTACCACGCCTTGTAAAGATTTCGGCTTTGTTTGATATTACCTCGATCCCGTATTCCAGAGTTATGCCAGTAGACCATTTCTATATTCACCTAAAGGACGAAGTCGAGAATGAGCCAAGATTGATACAACATGCCTATGCTCTAATAGGTACCACCTGTCTTTTTCCTGACAGACTAGATCTAGATCCCGTCACTATCGAAGTTGAGGATGTTTGAACTCACACTAGTGTACATCTTCATAGCACACAGAGAGAACAGGCTCATCGCCCTCTATTGTGTGAACAAGATCGACTATCAGGCATGAACTAGAATGTCGCTAATTCATACATTGGCGCTGTGTTGATTCTAGGCCGTACACTATGTACCTTACCGCACGCTCTCGCTGTGGATACGCTGTAGGTGAAGTGAGTGTGATAGTATGTGCCTGCTTGCAGTAGGTAGATATGACCAAAAGAAAGAGATTACTCGATGGCTAGCGAAGGTAGACAGAAGGAGTATATTCTGCCCGTGTTGCCTTTTGAGAAGACTTCAGTTCGCGTAGAGGAGAGATTACTTAGGTGTCCACGCTCTGTTGCAGTGAGTGCCATATAGCAGTAAAGTTGGAATAGCTAAACACACTCGCTTATCTGGGCTGGGAGTCTCTGATCCGCAGACGAGTGCAAGGCACCCTACAGAGTCGAGGAGCTCTCGTAGGCTTTCTCAGAATAGTATAATGGAATACTCAACTCTAGAGAGAAGCGCTCGTCCCATCACAGACGCTGAGTCCTGTCTTACGGACACACATACCACGCGGTGCTCGCTGGTAGCCCCTGTGTCGCGCATGCCTGTCGCTCGCTCAGACTAGCTGATCAGGACTGGATAGGTGCTCAGTGTAGATAGTAACGTTGTAGTGTTTGTGTGTTGTGTGTGCTCGATGTGTATGTGTTTGTGTGATGTTGTTAGTTGTTGTGTGTGCTGTGTGTGGTGCGTATCTGTTTGTGTGTTCGTGTAGATAGGTGGTGGAGTGTGTGTGTGTGTGCTTGTGTGTGTGGTATCTGATGACGCCTGATAGGTGATGCGTGGTGTGTGTGGTTTGGTGTGTGTTTGTGTGTGTGTTCGTGTGCTTGTGATGTCAGAGGTTGGTTGGTGAGGTGTCCCGGTGTGGTGTGTGATTGTGCGTGTGTTGGGTCAAGTTGGTTCCAGAAGAATGTACAGAAAATAACAGTGATGTGTTGTGCGTGTTGTGGTTGTGTTGTGTGTGTGTGGTGTTTGTGGTGCGGCGGTGTGGCACTGCGTCCGTTCTGGGTTGGTGTGGTGTGCGGTGTGGGTGGTGGCGCGGTCTGGTGTGTCGTGGGTGTTTTGGCGTAGTGGGTGTGTGTCGACATGTGTGGGT
>NW_019943258.1:181784-185293 GCF_002910315.2 Salvelinus sp. IW2-2015 | reverse complement strand
GTGTGTGCATGGGTGTGTACAGTTCTGTCCGTCAGTCCATCCCCAGTGCTGTATGACAGGTGTAGACCTCTGTGGGATCAGGACTATCATCTAAACAAATATACAGGTGGGGCATTTATCAAGAGCTCCTGTTATATGAGGACCTTATTACTGGCTTTGTTTTTTATGACTGTTTTTCTTTCTGCTTGAATTTTGTAWTTATATTGATGTGTGTATTTTCTGTAATTTCTGTAATTCAGGGCTCATCTGTAAAAGACCKCTTGGTCTCAGTATGACTCCCTGATAAAATAAAGGTTAAATAAAKTAAAATAAATGAAAAAAATAACGTTCATCTTTGAATTSTGTATGTGTGTGGAGGATGGYGGGGGTGGGGGTGGTATGTGTGTCCGTAGACATTCACGTCTGCTTTCATGTGTATTTTCTATAAACCTATTGAATCTGTGTGGTGCTTGCATTGTGTGAGTATACATGTGTATATTATTTACTACTATATGGCACTCACGCAAGKCTGACACCCAGTACGTCGAYCGGAATTSTCAAAACACAGGCAATATCTTTCTACCTTCAGACATAGTCTTTCTTTTCTTCTACTCTGGAGGAAACAAACTCCCTACGCTGCAGAATCAAAAGCAAATGTGTGCTTCAGTCTGCCTGAGGGGACTGTTTAAATGAGCGTCCTGGGAGATTTATGAGGGAGTTTAGAACTTAATTGTGTGGGTTTGTTATTGGAAAAAGACAGGTGTGGACTGGAGCATAGGCATGTTGTATCAATTTGGCTTTCTGTCTCTTTATGTATATGAGGTATTGGGTAATAAAAGCTGTGTTTTACTGTAATTCCACTTATGATTTAGTAGAAGTGTGTGTGTGTGTGTGTGTGTGTGTGTGTGTGTGTGTGTGTGTGTGTGTGTGTGTGTGTGTGTGTGTGTGAGTGTGTGTGTGTGTGTTGTGTGTGTGTGTGTGTGTGTGTGTGTGTGTGTGTGTGTGTGGCTGTTGTGTGTGGTGGGGGTGGTTCTTTATGCAGAACGCTGGGGGTTGTTAATGCTCCCCCTACAGCCAGACTGGGTTAGCAGTGACCCAGAGTGTAGGGGTGCTTACTGTACTGGTTTGAACCCTAGTTTGAAGGTCAGTGCCTGGTCACACAGGGTTAAAACAGGCTCATACAGACACCAGTGTGCCATGGGCAGTGGAGGAGGAGAGGTTAGGGGAGGTTAGATGCTAACCCAGCAGAACATGGTAACCCTTCAGTCAATCCACAGACCCCAAGTGAACATTTTTCAACAGACTCATTCCTTAAAATTAACACCATTTATAGTAAGACATCATGGACAACATCATAACACATTGTACTTTTGATAGTGTGGCCTTAGTTCTTCCTCCAAACTGAAGCTTTCCCAGTTCCTGTTTCCAAGGCATACAGGCAAACTACTGGCTTAACCTCAGGCCCACTAAGTTGCCCCCGGGGGGTCGTAGCCGAAGTTGGCACTGATAGCTTTAGCCACAGAACGCAAAACACCATTATCCAGATTAATGAGGCAAATTACAGCGCTGAGGTCACCATTGTAGCGACATGTAAGACGGCACTAGCGGAGAAGAAGTCCTGGGGCGCTATAGATTATCGTGCTGAAGAAAGAGGCATCTTTCCCAGGAAAAGCAGCTTGTCATTAAGGAAGGGGAAGGGGGAGAGAGACAGAGAAGAGCGAACGAGAGAAGAGAGAAGAGAGAGAGAGAGAGAAGAGGAAGAGGAGAGAGAGAGCAAGAGAGAGATGAGAGAGTGCGGGAGCGACGTGAAGAGAGAGTTAGAGAAGAGCCGCAGGAGGGAGCGAGAGAGGAGCAGAGGGAGGAGGGAGCGAGGAGGGAGAGAGAGGAGAGAGAGAAGGAGAGAGAGAAAGGAGACGGAGAGGAGAGAGAGAGGGAGGAGAGAGAAGGAGAGAAGAGAGAGGAGAGATAAGAGAAGAGAGAGAGAGGAGAAGAAGAGAGAGAGAGAGGAGAGAGACGAGGAGAGAGGAGAGGAGGCAGAGATGAGACAGAGAGGAAAGAGGAAAGGAGGGGAGCGCGAGCAGAGAGAGAGAGAGAGAGAGAGGAAGCGAGAGAGAGAGAGAGGAGAGGGAGCGGAGGAGAGAGTAGAAGAGAGAGGCGAGAGGGAGAGGCTGAGGGGAGGGAGAGAGGGAGAGAAGAGAGAGAGAAGAGAGGAAAGAGAGAGACGAGAGAGAAGGGAGAGAGAGAGAGGAGAGAGAGAAGAGAAGAGAGGAGAAGGAGAGAGAGGAGAAGAGGAGAGAGAGGAGAGAGAGGACGAAGAGAGAGAGAGAGAGGAGAGAGAGAGAGAGGAGAGAGAAGAGAGAGAGAGGGGAGCGACAGAGAGAGAGAGAGAGGGCAGTGAGGGCGATGGAGAAAGAAAAGAGGGAGAGACAGAAAGAGTGATTGAAAAGAGGGAGAACATAAACTTCCTGAGAATGGAAGGTTTAGATGAGTGTAATTATGTCTCTCTATAAAACACTCAATATGTCATTATCGTTGAGTCATGTGTCCAGGCAGGCCGGCAGGCAGCAGAGTGGCCTGGTAGGCCCTGTGTTTAAAGTAATGTGTCCCTGGAGTCTGAGGTAAAATATTAAAGACAAGACAGGAGGAGTTTACTGTTTTACAGGGGAAAGAAAGACACTGTACTGAGAATCTATAAACAAGCAGTTTGTCACAGGAGAGAGAGAGAACAGAAGAGAGGAGAGAGAGAGAGAGAGAGCGAGAGAGAGAGAAGAGAGAGAGAGAGAGAGAGAGAGAGAGAGAGAGAGAGAGAGAGAAGAGATATATATATTATATATATATATAGAAAGAGAGAGAGAGATAGAGAGAGAGAGAGAGAGAGAGAGAAAGAGAGAGAGAGAGAGAGAGAGGAGAGAGAGAGAGAGAGAGAGAGAGAGAGAGAGAGGAGAGAGAGAGAGGAGAGAGAGAGAAGAGCATGTGGAGAATACACTTTTAGAAAAAAGGGTTCCAAAATGGTTCTTCGACTGTCCCATAAGAGAACCCTTTTAGTTCCAGGTAGAACTATTTTGGGTTCCATGTTAAACCCTCTGTGGAAAGGATTCTACGTGGAACCCAAAAGAGTTCTATCTGGAACAAAAATGTTTCTTCAAAGGGTTCTCCTATGGGACGGCCGAAAGAACCCTTTTATGTTCTAGATAGCACCTTTTTTCTAATGAGTGTATGTGCGTGTGTGCATGTGTGTGCGTGTGTGTATGTGTCAGTGCATGGACAACACAGCCTTGATGCTGGAGAGGAGTATAAGTGGAGGCTGGTGACTGCAGGCCTCTATGTTGTGGGGGCTCTGTGTAAACTCTTGGTTGCTTGTTTTCCTACTCTGGTTTCAGCAGCAAAACAGCTAAAAAGTTCATATGTTAATGGAACTCTGAAAGAGCCATAAATTCACAGGGCTAGCTGTATTTTATACCCTTTACATAATAAAAGTTCCAGAGGAGAAAAATGTCCAGAGAGGAGGATGGGGTGAGGGTGGGTAAAGG
>NW_019943258.1:140873-172818 GCF_002910315.2 Salvelinus sp. IW2-2015 | reverse complement strand
CGGTGTGGTGACGGTGGGAGGAGGGCAGCGAGAGGAGTATGGGAGGTGGGGTTTGTGGACACCAGAGAAGGGTGCAGCACCAGACTCCATTGGACATTTGTATCCATTTGGAAAACGGTGACTTAGAGAAGTTGTTCCCCGGGCGCAAGCCCTCTTCTGAAAACACGGCTTAACGCGAACAACAAGCAGGATATCTGGTCAGCTTTTCCGAGTGAAACCCAACCATCAGCCTCGTCTGAATATTCTCAAGCTCGAGCAAAATGGCTCCAAGTTCAATTACACATTACAAGCCGCGTGACAGTTTCCATTGTGCAATGCTCACTCTAACAAGACTGCGCTAAATCGGCCAGGCACCCCTGATCACACTGTAGTCAGTGWGTCGAGACGGGAGCGGTCACTTCTACAAGACGCCCTCTTAACCATTCTGTTATGGTAACACATACCTGCAGAGAGAGCAGCAGACACCTGAGAGCCACAGCCACAAGGCCGGAGGCGCTGCTGCAGTCTCTGTGTTGGCTTCTTCTTCCCACTACGTGCACCCTCTTGTACTTGACTGTTGTCTAACTGTTGTGGCTCTATTGGGCTTTGTGTTGGTTGAGGAAGCCAGGGCCAAGGGGAGATAATCTCTGGGTTTAGCCCTAAGGGTTAGGCCCTGTAATGGATACAACCTGTCTGTCTTTTATCTCCTGTCTTCTTGGTTGGAGGGACAACATGTCATTACACAGATGATATAGTAGCGTTCATTTACGGATAAATATTGGAAATCTTTAGTGACACCGCTGGTATTCGTATTGAGATTTTAGTCAGGTTCTCACAGGGTGTAATTCACAGCTGTACATCATTACAGAGATTACATAGTACTGTTCATGTATGGATAAATATTGGATACCTTTATTGATGCTGCTTTGGTTTTGCAGAATATATTTGGTGATTGTTATCTTCTCACAGGGTGTAATGTAATTTGCAACCTTCCTTCCTTCCCTACACTCATCTCCTCAGAGACAGGCAGGAAGAGGGAGAGGAAAAGTGAAGCSCCCTCTTTAGTTAGATGACTGCGGTATGGTGGAAGAAAGAGAGAGCTGGAACCAACKCTCTTAAAACATGAAAACATTCACTCTTCAAACCACCATGACTGAGTAGATTAGGCCCCATCCACAGGAAAACAATATTATTTCCCAAAGATATTCAGGGCGATMAATTCAGAAACAACGCAGGCTGGTGCATGGAAAGACTTCTTTATTGAATGCCTTTATATTGCTGTTCTAGGCTAATTAAAATAAGGTAAATGGGTGATTAAATTAAATGTGCTAAAATGCACAGRCAAAAAGATATACCCAAAGCAAGCTTATTATTCTCACAGCTGTTTCTTTTCTTGTGTCAACATCCATTAAATTCAAGGGAGTAGGGATAGAGGCCTCGCTAACACTCGTGTTCCTGTACCTAGTAGCATGGTTTCTTAGCTGGTCATGGGTGCACTTCAGCCACGCTCAAGGACCTAAACAATATCATAACCGCCATCGTCTTCATCGACCTGGCCAAGGCTTTCGACTCTGTCAATCACCGCATTCTTATTGGCAGACTCAACAGCCTTGGTTTCTCAAATGACTGCCTCACCTGGTTCACCAACTACTTCTCTGATAGAGTTCAGTGTGTCAAATCGGAGGGCCTGTTGTCCGCACCTCTGGAAGTCTCTATGGGGGTGCCACAGGGTTTAATTCTCGGGCCGACTCTCTTCTCTGTATACATCAATGATGTCGCTCCTGCTGCTGGTGAGTCTCTGATCCACCTCTACTCAGACGACACCATTCTGTATACTTCTGGACCTTCTTTGGACCTTCTTTGGACACAGTGTTAACAAATGAGCTCCAGATGAGCTTCAATGCCATACAACACTCCTTCCGTGGCCTCCAACTGCTCTTAAATGCAAGTAAAACTAAATGCATGCTCTTCAACTGATCGCTGCCCGCACCCGTCCGCCCGTCTAGCATCACTACTCTGGGCGGTTCTGACTTAGAATATGTGGACAACTACAAATACCTAGGTGTCTGGCTAGACTGCAAACTCTTCTTCCAGACTCACATTAAGCATGTCCAATCCAAAATTAAATCTAGAATCGGCTTCCTATTTCGCAACAAAGCATCCTTCATTCATGTTGCCAAACATAAAACTGACTATCCTACCAATCCTTGACTTCGGCGATTTACAAAATAGCCTCCAACACTCTACTCAGCAAATTGGTTGTAGTGCCATCCATTTGTCACCAAAGCACCATATACTACCCACCACTGCGACCTGTATGCTCTCGTTGGCTGGCCCTCGCTTCATATTCGTCGTCAAACCCACTGGCTCCAGGTCATCTATAAGTCTTTGCTAGGTAAAGCCCCGCCCTATCTCAGCTCACTGGTCACCATAGCAGCACCCACCCGTAACACGCGCTCCAGCAGGTATATTTCACTGGTCATCCCCATAGCCAAATCCTGATTTGGCCGCCTTTCCTTCCTGGTTTTCTGCTGCCAATGACTGGTACGAATTGTAAAAATCACTGATGCTGGAGTCTTATGTCTCCCTCACTAACTAAGCATCAGCTAAGCATCATCTGTCAGAGCAGCTTACCGTGCACTGCACCTGTACACAGCCCCTCTGTAAATAGCCCACCCAACTAACTCATCCCCAAGTTGTTATTTTTGCACATTCATCTTCTGCACATCTATCACCCCACTATTTATTGCCTTACCTCCCTAATCTTACTACATTTGCACACACTGTATATAGACTTTTCTATTGTGTTATTGACTGTACGTTTGTTTATCCCATGTGTAACTCTGTGTTGTTTGTGTCGCACTGCTTTGCTTTATCTTGGCCAGGCCACCGTTATAAATGAGAACTTGTTCTCAACTGGCTTACCTGGTTAAATAAAGGTGAAATAAAAATGTAAATGTTTTATTTAGCTGTATTCTTGGTAGCAGCCATGTTGTTCATGATACACAACCATTTACACAAAGTGTTCAAAACATTAGGAACATCAGGTAAATCTTGGTGAAAGCTATGATCCCTTATTGATGTTACTTGTTAAATCCACTTCAATCAGTATAGATGAAGGGGAGGAGACAGGTTAAAGAAAGATTTTTAAGCTTTGAGAAAATTGAGACATGGATTGTGTATGTGTGCCATTCAGAGGGTGAATGGGCAAGACCAAACATTTAAATGCCTTTGAACTGGGTATGGTAGTAGGTACCAGGCGCATCAGTTTGAGTGTGCCAAGAATCGCAACACTGCTGGGTTTTTCACACTCAACAGTTTCCCGTGTGTATCAAGAATGGTCCACCACCCAAAGGACATCCAGCCAACTTGACACAACTGTGGGAAGCTGTTCTGAGGGCAAAAAGGGCTGCAGCTCAATATTAGGAAGGTCAGATCAAATCAAGTTTTACTTGTCACATATGCCGAATACAACAGGTGTAGACCTTACCYTGAAATGCTTACTTACAAGCCCTTAACCAATAATGCAGTTAAGAAAATATTTACAAAATAAACGAAAGTAAAAAATAAAGTGTAAAGTGACTATGCATAGATAATAAACAGCGAGTAGCAGCAGTGTAAAAACAAAAGGGTGAGGTGGCAATGCAAATAGTCCGGGTGGCCATTTGATTAATTGTTCAGCAGTCCAATGGCTTGGGGGTAGAAGCTGTTAAGGAGCCTTTAGGACCTAGACTTGGCGCTGCCGTGCGGTAGCAGAGAGAACAGTCTATGACTTGGGTGACTGGAGTTCTTGACAATTGTCTGGGCCTTCCTCTGACACCACCTAGTGTATAGGTCCTGGATGGCAGGAAGCTTGGCCCCAGTGATGTACTGTGCCGTACGCACTACCCTCTGTAGCCCCTTATGGACGGATGCCGAGCAGTTGCCATACCAGGCGGTGATGCAACCAGTCAGGATGCTCTTGATGGTGCAGCTGTAGAACTTTTTGAGGATCTGAGGACCCATGCCAAATCTTTTCAGTCTCCTGAGGGGGAAAAGGTGTTGTCGTACCCTCTTCACGACTTTCTTTGTGTGTTTGAACCATGTTTGTTGGTGATGTGGACGCCAAGGAACTTGAAACTCTCGACCTTCTCCACTACAGCACTGTCGGTGTGAATGGGGGCGTGTTCAGCCCTCCTTTTCCTGTAGTCCATGATCATCTTCTTTGTCTTGCTGGCACCACACTGCCAGGTCTCTGACCTCCTCCCTATAGGCTGTCTCATCGTTGTCGGTGATTAGGCCTACCACCGTTGTGTCGTCAGCAAACGTAATGATGGTGTTGGAATTGTGCTTGGCCACGCAGTTGTGGGTTAACAGGGAGTACAGGAGGGCACGCACCCCTGAGGGAACCCTGTGTTGAGGTTCAGCATGGCAAATGTGTTGTTGCCTACACTTACCACCTGGGGGCGGACCGTCAGGAAGTCCAGTCCCAGGGTCCTTAGCTTAGTGATGAGCTTTGTGGGCACTATGGTGTTGTACGCTGAGCTGTAGTCAATGAACAGCATTCTCACAAAGGTGTTCATTTTGTCCAGGTGGGAAAGGACAGTGTGGAGTGCAATAGAGATTAACCTGACACATCCGACGAGTATCAGAGCCGGTGTAGTAGGATTCAATCTTAGTCCTGTATTGACGCTTTGACTGTTTGATGGTTCGTCGCAGGGCATAGCAGGATTTCTTATAAGCTTCCGGTATAAGCTTCCGGGTTAGTGTCCCGCACCTTGAAAGCGGCAGCTCTAGCCTTAAGCTCGGTGCGGATGTTGCCTGTAATCCATGGCTTCTGGTTGAGATACTGTATGTACATACAGTCACTGTGGGGACGAAGTCATCGATGCACTTATTGATAAAGCCAGTAACTGATGTGGTGTACTCCTCAATGCCATTGGAAGAATCCCGGAACATATTCCAGTCTGTGATAGCAAAACAGTCCTGTAGCTTAGCATCTGCTTCATCTGACCACTTTTTTATTGACCGAGTCACTGGTGCTTCCTGCTTTAGTTTTTGCTTGTAAGCAGGAATCAGGATTATAGAATTATGGTCAAATTTGACAAATGGAGGGCGTGGGAGAGCTTGTACGCGTCTCTGTGTGTGGAGTACAGGTGGTCTAGAGTTTTTTCCCTTCTGTTTGCACATTTAACATATTGGTAGAAAGGAGGTAAAACAGATTTACGTCTCCAGAGTGGCGCAGTGGTCTAAGGCACTGCATCGCAGTGCTCGCTGTGCCACTACAAATTCTGGAGTCCAGGCTCTGACACAGCCGGCCGCGACTTGGAGACCCATGAGGCGGCGCACAATTGGCCCAGCGTCGTCCGGGTTAGGGGAGGGTTTGGCCGGCAGGGATCTCCTTAGCGAGTCCTGTGGCGGGCCAGGCACAGTGCATGCTGACACGGTCGCCAGGTTCATGGTGTTTCCTCCAACACATTGGTGCGGCTGGCTTCCAGATTAAGTGGGCATTGTGTCAAGAAGCAGTGCGGCTTGGTTGGGTTGTGTTTCGGAGGACGCATGGCTCTCGACCTTTGCCTATGCCGAGTCCGTACGGGAGTTGCAGCGATGAGACAAGACTGTAACTACCAATTGGATACCACAAATTTGGGGTGAAAACAGGGTAAAAATTGTAAATACAGGAGTTACGGAAGTTTACATACACCTTAGCCAAATACATTTTAACTCAGTTTTTCACAATTCCTGACATTTAATCCTTGTAAAGATTCCCTGTCTTAGGTCAGTTAGGATCACCACTTTATTTTAAGAATGTGAAATGTCAGAATAATATTAGAGTGAATGATTTATTTCAGCTTTTATTTCTTTCATCACATTCCCAGTGGGTCAGAAGTTTACATTCACTCAATTAGTATTTGGTAGCATTGCCTTAAAATTGTTTAACTTGGGGGAAACATTTCGGGTAGCCTTCCACAAGCTTCCCACAATAAGTTGGGTGAATTTTGGCCCATTCCTCCTGACAGAGCTGGTGTAACTGAGTCAGGTTTGTAGGCCTCCTTGCTCGCCCACGCTTTTTCAGTTCTGCCCACACATTTTATATGGGATTGAGGTCAGGGCTTTGTGATGGCCACTCCAATACCTTGACTTTGTTGTCCTTAAGCAATTTTGCCACATCTTTGGAAGTATGCTTGGGGTCATTGCCCATTTGGAAGACCCATTTGCGACCAAGCTTTAACTTCCAGACTGATGTCTTGAGATGTTGCTTCAATATATCTGTCACGATCGTCAATGGGAGAGAGAGAGGACCAAGGCGCAGCGTGTGGAAAATACATCTTCTCTTTATTAGAAGAAGGACAACGAAACAAAACAACAAACAGACGAACGTGAAGCTATCAAAGCCTAGGTGCAAACATGCAACATAGACACAGACAATTACCCACAAATGCATGATGCCCATGGCTGCCTTAAATATGGCTCCCAATCAGAGACAGATGTCTTTCATTTGTGGTTGCCTGAGAACCACTCAGGCAACCATAGACATACCTAGAAACATTCACTCAACCATAGACATACCTAGAAACATTCACTCAACACAAACTCATACACTAAACCCAACACCCCCTTTACCATATAACCACCCAAAACGACAAAACACAAACATTCCCCATGTCACACCCTGACCTAACTAAAATAATAAAGAAAACAAAGAATACTAAGGCCAGGGCGTGACAGTACCCCCCCCCAAAAGGTGCGGACTCCGGCCGCAAAACCTGACACATAAAGGGAGGGTCCGGGGTGGGCCTTAATATGGCGATGGCTCGGGTGCGGGACGTGGCCCCCACTTCACCATTGTCAATATCCGCTTCGGTGTCTCTGGTAGATCCTGGCTGACTGGCGGCTCTGGAAGATCCTGGCTGACTGGCGGCTTCGGAAGATCCTGGCTGGCTGGCGACTCTGGCTGCTCAGGCTAGCTCGACTCTGGTGCTCATGGCTGCTGGCGACTCTGGCTGCTCATGGCTGGCTGGCGACTCTGGCTGCTCATGACTGGCTGCGACTCTGGGCTCATGGCTGGCTCGACTCTGGCTTCATGGTGGCGAAGGCTCTGGCTGCTCCTGTCTGCGGAAGCTCTGGCTGCCTCCTGTCTGGCAGAAGGCCGCTGCTCCTGTCTGGCGAAGGCTCTAGCGGCTCCTGTCTGGCGGAAGCTCTAGCGGCTCCTGTCTGCGACGGCTCTGAAGGCTCAGGCAGACGGGCGGCTTTACAGGCTCATGGCAGACGGCGCTTTGAAGGCTCAGTCCAGACGGGCAGTTATGCGGCGCTTGGCAGACGGACAGTTCAGACGCGTGGGCAGACGGCAGTCAGCGCCGCTGGCAGACGCATCATGCGCCGTGGGCAGACTCTGGCCGGCTGAGACGCACTAAGGCCTGTGCGTGGTGCCGAACTGGAGGTACCGGCTAAGGACACGCACCTTCAGGCTAGTGCGCGGAGCAGCAACAGGGCACACTGGACTCTCAAGGCTACTATAAGCCTGGTGCGTGGTACCGCACTGGTGGTACGGGCTGAGGGCACGCACATCAGGGCGATACGGGGAGAAGGAACATGCTACAGACTCTGGAAACGCACAGGAGGCTTGGTGCGTGGTGTAGGCACTGGTGGTAATGGGCTGGAGACACGCACCACAGGGTTAGTGCGTGGAGGAGGAACAGGMCTCTGGAGACGCACAGGAAGCCTGGTGCGTGGTGTAGGCACTGGTGGTACTGGGCTGGGGCGGGGAGGTGGCGCCGGAAATACCGGACCGTGCAGGCGTACTGGCTCCCTTGAGCACTGAGCCTGCCCAACCTTACCTGGTTGTATGCTCCCCGTAGCCCTACCAGTGCAGGGAGGAGGAATAACCCGCACTGGGCTATGTAGGCGAACCGGGGACACCATGCGTAAGGCTGGTGCCATGTATGCCGGCCCGAGGAGACGTACTGGAGGCCATATATGTAGGGCCGGCTTCATGGCACTTGGCTCAATGCTCAATCTAGCCCTACCAGTGCGGGGAGGTGGAATAACCCGCACTGGGCTATGCACACGTACAGGAGACACCATGCGCTCTACTGCGTAACACGGTGTCTGCCCGTACTCTCGCTCTCCACGGTAAGTACAGGGAGTATGCGCAGGTCTCCTACCTGACTTCGCCACACTCCCTTTTAGGACCCCCCAAGACATTTTTGGGCTTGTCTAACAGGCTTCCTACCGCGTCGTCGTGCTGCCTCCATTCGCCGGTATCCCTCCGCACATTGCTCCATTGAATCCCAGGCGGGCTCCGGCACTCTCCTTGGGTCGATCGCCCATCTGTCGATCTCCTCCCATGTATTATAGCCCAGATGCCTCTCCACCTTCTGTTTCCGTGCTAGCTCCTCAAAACGCTCTGCTTTCGCTGCCTCCAGCTCATTTTTGGGGCGGTTATATTCTCCTGGTACTTCGCGGTCCAGAATTTCCTCCCAATTCCTGTAATCCTGCGTTTGTTGTTGCTGCTTTCTCCCTCGTTGCTTGATCCTTGGTTGGTGGGTGATTCTGTAACGGTTGTTCTCCTCCTCTTCGTCTGAAGAGGAGAAGCAGGGATCGGACCAATACGCATCGAGGTATGCAGTCATAATGAATTTATTAAATGAAGACGAACACGAAGAACACTTGGAATAACTACAAAATAACAAACGACGTAGACTGACCTAAAACATGAGAACTTACATATAACGAAGAACGCACAAACAGGAACAGACTACACAAACGAAACAGTCCCGTGTGGTGCGACATACACAGACACGGAAGACAATCACCTACAAACAAACAATGTGAAACAACCTACCTTAATATGGTTCTCAATCAGAGGAAATGTAAAACACCTGCCTCTAATTGAGAACCATATCAGGCAACCCATTAACCAACATAGAAACACATAACATAGAATGCCCACCCCAACTCACGCCCTGACCAACTAAACACATACAAAAACAACAGAAAACAGGTCAGGAACGTGACAAGGTCGCAGTTGTAAATGAGAACTTGTTCTCAACCGGCCTACCTATGTAGATGTATTCTGGTGGCAGCCATGTTGTTCATGATACACAACAATTTACACTATGTGTACAAAACATTAGGAACATCTTCTCTTTCCATGACATAGACAGACCAGGTAAATCCAGGTGAAAGTTATGATCCCTTATTGATGTCACTTGTTAAATCCACTTCAGTCAGTATAGATGAAGGAGAGGAGACAGGTAAAAAATTCTGCTGAGGCAGTGCGCGAAATTCAAAAATATTTMGGGGAAATATGTCACTTTCATACATTCACAAGTGCAATACACCAAATTAAAGCTTAACTTCTTCTTAATTTACCCATCGTGTCCGATTTCAAAAATACTTTACAGCGAAAGCACACCATATGATTATGTTTGGTCAGAGTCACAAAAACACACACAGCCATTTTCCAGCCAAAGAGAGGAGTCACAAAAAGCAGAAAGAGAGATACAATTAATCACTAACCTTTGATGATCTTCATCAGATGACACTCATAGAACTTCCTGTTAGACAATACATGTATGTTTTGTTCGATAAAGTTCATATTTATATCCAAATATCTCAGTTTACATTGGCGCTTTATGGTCAGTAATGTTGTGCCTCGAAAACATCCGGCGAATTTTCAGAGAMCCACATCAATTTACAGAAATACTCATAATAAACGTTGATAAAAGATACAAGTATTATGCACAGAATTATAGATATACTTCTCCTTAATGCAACCGCTGTGTCAGATTTCAAAAAAGCTTTACGGAAAAAGCAAACCATGCCATAATCTTAGTACGGCGCTCAGACAAAAACAAGCAATGCAGATACCCGCCATATTGTGGAGTCAACAGAAGTCAGAAATAGCGTTATAAACATTCACTTACCTTTGATGATCTTCATCAGAATGCACTCCCAGGAATCCCAGTTCCACAATAAATGTTTGATTTGATCGATAAAGTCCATCATTTATGTCCAAATACCACCTTTTGTTAGCGTGTTCAGTTCACAATCCAAACTCACGAGGCGCGGGCAAGTCCAGGCTAAAGTTCCAAAAGTTATATTACAGTTCGTAGAAACATGTCAAACGATGTATAGAATCAATCTTTAGGATGTTTTTAACATAAATCTTCAATAATATTCCAACCGGAGAATTCCTCTGTCTTTAGAATTGCAAAGGAATGCAGGTCGGTCTCACGTGAGTGTGCTTGATCAGCTCATACCACTCTGGCAGACCCCTGACTCAATCAGCTCTCCTTTCCCCCCTCCTTCACAGTAGAAGCATCAAACAAGGTTCTAAAGACTGTTGACATCTAGTGAAAGCCTTAGGAAGTGCAATATGAACCCATAGACACTGTATATCCAATGAGTTGAAAAACTACAAACCTCTGATTTACCACTTCCAGGTTGGATTTTTCTCAGGTTTTTGCCTGCCATATGAGTTCTGTTATACTCACATACATCATTCAAACAGTTTTAGAAACTTCAGAGTGTTTTCTATCCAATACTAATAATAATATGCATATATTAGCAACTGGGACTGAGGAGCAGGCAGTTTACTCTGGGCACCTTTTCATCCAAGCTACTCAATACTGCCCCTGCAGCCATAAGAAGTTATCTAGTGATTGTACGTGGGCCAATAGTACCGATGGCAAAGGCAGATTAACCACTCGTCGCCGGATCCTTACAAGACATCTCCTTCCGCGATACCTCCGTCTCTTTCTCCTGCGAATGACAGGGATGAGGGCCTTGTCGGGTGTCTGGAGTAAATTCCTCTCGTCCGACTCATTAAAGAACATTTCTTCATCCAGTTCAAGGTGAGTAATCGCTGTTCTGATGTCCAGAAGCTCTTTTCGTTCATAAGAGACGGTAGCAGCAACATTATGTACAAAATAAGTTACAAACAATGCGAAAAAACTAACAAAATAGCACGTTTTGTTCAGAGCCCATAAAACGGCAGCCTTACCCTCCGGTGCCATCTTACAACAACATCAAAAATTCAGTACTACATCTGTAGCACTGAATGTGGCAACTGGACAGATCTGAATGGTTTTGACAGAAGGGTTGAACGGCCATAGAGAGAGAGAGAGAAGTCTTTGATGGTCATATACGCAGTAGAAAGGCTCTCAGAGAAACCAGGGACCTCAGATGTCATATCACATGTCTGTTCTGGCACAGGTAGCATCATGGTCTTTGTCGTCATTGCGTTGAACAGAAGAGTGACTGTTATAGATTGATTCCAGTACCTTTTGCATCATGAATCACCATACATGTCATACTGTCTCTCACCCAGGAGCTGTACTCACTGACTGATGGTCTTATGATATGTGTCTTTTGGTTTTGAACAGAGAGAGTGCATTTGCATTAGATGATTTAAAGACACTGGATATTTTTGGGTCGGGAGAAAATGACACAGATTGAATTTGCCCTCATTAAAAACCCAGAGCTTATTGAGGGGTGTGATAGAGACTGTGTGGGTTTGAAACTCAATCTCAGGCCTCAGGAGGCCTATAGAGGCATCATTTAGATCCCAGTACACACACATACACACACACGCACAAACTCACACACATACACACACACACAAACAAACACACTCAGGCCTCACCCAAATGTGCTTGTGCAGCAAACATGATTGCGTGTGGTTATTTCCCCTCCCGTCTCTGTTTTGTCTGTATGGTATTGTGGTTGAACAACTGATTATACCATGCAAGAGAAATGTTAATGTCTGTGTTCACATGAGGCATAACATCCAGATGCAATTAAAACTGAAACACAAACAAGTGACAGCCACTGTTTGGGTTAATAACTAGGTTGGGAGGCAGGGAGACGATGCAGCCTAATGCAAACACACAACACACGTCTCGACTGGAGCTTGATTGAGGGAAGTGAATGGCATCAGACTTTAGCTGAACAGGGCGNTGATTTGATCGATAAAGTCCATCATTTATGTCCAAATACCACCTTTTGTTAGCGTGTTCAGTTCACAATCCAAACTCACGAGGCGCGGGCAAGTCCAGGCTAAAGTTCCAAAAGTTATATTACAGTTCGTAGAAACATGTCAAACGATGTATAGAATCAATCTTTAGGATGTTTTTAACATAAATCTTCAATAATATTCCAACCGGAGAATTCCTCTGTCTTTAGAATTGCAAAGGAATGCAGGTCGGTCTCACGTGAGTGTGCTTGATCAGCTCATACCACTCTGGCAGACCCCTGACTCAATCAGCTCTCCTTTCCCCCCTCCTTCACAGTAGAAGCATCAAACAAGGTTCTAAAGACTGTTGACATCTAGTGAAAGCCTTAGGAAGTGCAATATGAACCCATAGACACTGTATATCCAATGAGTTGAAAAACTACAAACCTCTGATTTACCACTTCCAGGTTGGATTTTTCTCAGGTTTTTGCCTGCCATATGAGTTCTGTTATACTCACATACATCATTCAAACAGTTTTAGAAACTTCAGAGTGTTTTCTATCCAATACTAATAATAATATGCATATATTAGCAACTGGGACTGAGGAGCAGGCAGTTTACTCTGGGCACCTTTTCATCCAAGCTACTCAATACTGCCCCTGCAGCCATAAGAAGTTATCTAGTGATTGTACGTGGGCCAATAGTACCGATGGCAAAGGCAGATTAACCACTCGTCGCCGGATCCTTACAAGACATCTCCTTCCGCGATACCTCCGTCTCTTTCTCCTGCGAATGACAGGGATGAGGGCCTTGTCGGGTGTCTGGAGTAAATTCCTCTCGTCCGACTCATTAAAGAACATTTCTTCATCCAGTTCAAGGTGAGTAATCGCTGTTCTGATGTCCAGAAGCTCTTTTCGTTCATAAGAGACGGTAGCAGCAACATTATGTACAAAATAAGTTACAAACAATGCGAAAAAACTAACAAAATAGCACGTTTTGTTCAGAGCCCATAAAACGGCAGCCTTACCCTCCGGTGCCATCTTACAACAACATCAAAAATTCAGTACTACATCTGTAGCACTGAATGTGGCAACTGGACAGATCTGAATGGTTTTGACAGAAGGGTTGAACGGCCATAGAGAGAGAGAGAGAAGTCTTTGATGGTCATATACGCAGTAGAAAGGCTCTCAGAGAAACCAGGGACCTCAGATGTCATATCACATGTCTGTTCTGGCACAGGTAGCATCATGGTCTTTGTCGTCATTGCGTTGAACAGAAGAGTGACTGTTATAGATTGATTCCAGTACCTTTTGCATCATGAATCACCATACATGTCATACTGTCTCTCACCCAGGAGCTGTACTCACTGACTGATGGTCTTATGATATGTGTCTTTTGGTTTTGAACAGAGAGAGTGCATTTGCATTAGATGATTTAAAGACACTGGATATTTTTGGGTCGGGAGAAAATGACACAGATTGAATTTGCCCTCATTAAAAACCCAGAGCTTATTGAGGGGTGTGATAGAGACTGTGTGGGTTTGAAACTCAATCTCAGGCCTCAGGAGGCCTATAGAGGCATCATTTAGATCCCAGTACACACACATACACACACACGCACAAACTCACACACATACACACACACACAAACAAACACACTCAGGCCTCACCCAAATGTGCTTGTGCAGCAAACATGATTGCGTGTGGTTATTTCCCCTCCCGTCTCTGTTTTGTCTGTATGGTATTGTGGTTGAACAACTGATTATACCATGCAAGAGAAARGTTAATGTCTGTGTTCACATGAGYCATAACATCCAGATGCAATTAAAACTGAAACACAAACAAGTGACAGCCACTGTTTGGGTTAATAACTAGGTTGGGAGGCAGGGAGACGATGCAGCCTAATGCAAACACACAACACACGTCTCGACTGGAGCTTGATTGAGGGAAGTGAATGGCATCAGACTTTAGCTGAACAGGGCGGAGGCTAGCAAGAGACCGGGTTGGGGATATGAGGTCACAGCTGGGCTAACTATCCAGTGTTGTGTGTGTCGTACAATCCCCCCCACCTCAATTCGAGTGGCTACCTTCCTGGTATTKCAGAGCTCACCTCAACAGTAAACTGGTGAGTGGCGGTGAGGTTCACAAGAAGCAGCTTCAACCGTATCACTCTACATCTAATAGCCCTGTGTAGTGTACTCATGCTACCCATGCTTGATCACGCTGCTGTGAGGTGCTCCTGTTACCCTAGCAGCTAGCTTGTTGGTTGGGTTTACACATAAACAGAAAGCAGATGGAATCCACTCCAACTTTGACCCACCRCTTGGTCAGAAATGTCTGTGTTCAGTTGTCAGCTTGGGGAGGAAACACGAGATGCTAGACAAGTTAATACAAGTTAATACATGGACAATAAKATCTAAGGTGACATACATGAATGACAGGGAGATCAGAGAGAGTTGAGATGATCAAATGACTGTGCACATTGTTAATAAAATACTATTTTCATTGCGAGTATTTAGATGCCATTAATTAACAGATATGGAGACAGAAGACATCCCTGTCTCARTCCTCAACACTTAAAATATACACTGAGTACACTAAACATTAAGAACACCTACCTAATATTGAGTTGCACTGCCCCCCCCCACACACTTTTTTTTCTACACTGATTGAAGTGGATTTAACAAGTGACATCAATAAGGGATCATAGCTTTCACCTGGATTCACCTGGTCAGTCTATGTCATGGAAAGAGCAGGTGTTCTTAATGTTTTGTATACTCAGTGTATAATTTTAATTAAATATGTGTATAAAGCCTTTAAATGTGCTACAACTAGAATAAAATAAAAWAAATCCTCTATGTGGTAGCTAGGTGAATTGTAACAGCACTATGCTGCATTCAAAACAAATATCTTCAAACAACTGTAAAAAAATATATATATATCGTAATGAAAATATATTTCACAGCAATTTAGATGGTACAATGATTCACTACACTATTCAGTGCTTATTTTCTCACATAAACTGAAATTGAGAGAAAAGTGTAGAATTTCAGCAACCAGGAAATGCGATTTCTACATTGGCCAGTTGACCCGATTTCCACTAGATAACACAGCCACAAAGTCCACACAGCTTTCCCATTTTGACAACAGATGCCACTCCAGTGGGAAAAATCAATAAGCGAATATCACAGCCAATCACAACACTGGGTAAGTAATACTGTGAAACACTATCATTCCACTATTACTGCAGATATATTTCTGAAACTACAAAAAATCCTAAGTGTAGCACATTTAACAATGTGTTAATATCGCATGAACACGCATAGAATACCTCTACACCATTTCTCCTTATACACCCAGTACATTACACTGGATGGCGTCAGGCAGTGCTAATCTGGTGTACACAGGAGTGAAGGTGTTTAACACCACCTCATTGACCAGACACAGAGTTGACTGATGAAGCTGGGAATTCACATTCTCTCTGATGTTTTCTCTATTGATCCAGGTCCAATGCCTCCTAATAGGTCCCTCAGCACCTGGCTCTAACACAGGNCAGGGTAGTTCCAAAAGATGTAGATTTTTAATATTCCAAATACAACCAGAGAGATGGTCACGCCACACACACAAGGGCGCGTAAAGTCCCAGTCCAACAAACAGGACGAAACTGAGCAGGAACAGACACCACAAGAATAAACGAACACCACAAACAGAAAAACAAGCCCGCACAAAAGCCGGCGGGCCAACTGGGTTTAAATAGCCCACAACCAAACCTAAACATGAAACAGGTGCAACAAATRAGACACAACTAAATGAAACAGAAAAAGGGATCGGTGGCAGCTAGTAGGCCGGCGACGACGACCGCCGAGCGCCGCCCGAACAGGAAGAGGCACCATCTTCGGTGGGATTCGTGACAAAAACTAGTTTTAATGACTCCAACCTAAGTGTATGTAAACTTCCGACTTCAACTGTATATATATATATGTATATATAAAATTACTGATTTAAGTTTCCCTGCATTAACGTCCTTCCACTAGAAGCGTCGCCTCTGGATGAGCGTTTTCCTGTTTTCTTATGGCCGTATACAGCTTATTGAGTGCAGTCTTAGTGCCAGCATCGGTTTGTGGTGGTAAATAGACAGCTACGAAGAATATAGATGAAAACACTCTTGGTAGATAGTGTAGTCTACAGCTTATCATGAGATACTCTACCTCTGGTGAGCAAAACATTGAGACTTCCTTAGATATCGTGCACCAGCTGTTGTTTTCGACGAATATACATAGACCGCCACCCCTTGTCTTACTAGAGGCTGCTTGTTCTATCCTGCAGATACAGTGTATTACCCACCAGCTGTATGTTATTCATGTCATCGTTCAGCCACGACTCGGTGAACCATAAGATATTACAGTTTTTAATGTCCAGTTGATAAGATATACGTGCTTGCAGTTCGTCCAATTTATTATCTAGCGATTGTACGTGGGCCAATAGTACCTATGGCAAAGGCAGATTAGCCACTCGTCGCCGGATCCTTACAAGTCACCCCGATCTCCTTCCGCGATCCCGCTGACTCTTTCTCCTGCGAATGACGGGGATGAGGGCCTTGTCGGGTGTCTGGAGTAAATCCCTCTCATCCGACTCATTAAAGAACAATTCTTTGTCCAGTTCAAGGTGATTAATCGCTGTTCTGATGTCCAGAAGCTCTTTTCGGTCATAAGAGACAGTAGCAGCAACATTATGTTCAAAATAACAAACAATTTACAAACAATGCGAACAAACTAACAAAATAGCACGGTTGGTTAAGAGCCCATAAAACGGCAACCTTACCCTCCGGCGCTATCTTACAACAACAACAAAAATTCAGTACTACATTCAGTGCTACATCTGTAGCACTGAATGTAGCAACTGGACAGATCTGAATGGTTTTGACAGAAGGGTTGAACGGCCATAGAGAGAGAGAGAAGTCTTTGATGGTCATATACGCAGTAGAAAGGCTCTCAGAGAAACCAGGGACCTCAGATGTCATATCACATGTCTGTTCTGGCACAGGTAGCATCATGGTCTTTGTCGTCATTGCGTTGAACTGAAGAGTGACTGTTATAGATAGATTGACTCCAGTACCTTTTGCATCATGAATCACCATACATGTCATACTGTCTCTCACCCAGGAGCTGTACTCACTGACTGATGGTCTTATGATATGTGTCTTTTGGTTTTGAACAGAGAGAGTGCATTTGCATTAGATGATTTAAAGACACTGGATATTTTTGGGTCGGGAGAAAATGACACAGATTGAATTTGCCCTCATTAAAAACCCAGAGCTTATTGAGGGGTGTGATAGAGACTGTGTGGGTTTGAAACTCAATCTCAGGCCTCAGGAGGCCTATAGAGGCATCATTTAGATCCCAGTACACACACATACACACACACGCACAAACTCACACACATACACACACACACAAACAAACACACTCAGGCCTCACCCAAATGTGCTTGTGCAGCAAACATGATTGCGTGTGGTTATTTCCCCTCCCGTCTCTGTTTTGTCTGTATGGTATTGTGGTTGAACAACTGATTATACCATGCAAGAGAAARGTTAATGTCTGTGTTCACATGAGYCATAACATCCAGATGCAATTAAAACTGAAACACAAACAAGTGACAGCCACTGTTTGGGTTAATAACTAGGTTGGGAGGCAGGGAGACGATGCAGCCTAATGCAAACACACAACACACGTCTCGACTGGAGCTTGATTGAGGGAAGTGAATGGCATCAGACTTTAGCTGAACAGGGCGGAGGCTAGCAAGAGACCGGGTTGGGGATATGAGGTCACAGCTGGGCTAACTATCCAGTGTTGTGTGTGTCGTACAATCCCCCCCACCTCAATTCGAGTGGCTACCTTCCTGGTATTACAGAGCTCACCTCAACAGTAAACTGGTGAGTGGCGGTGAGGTTCACAAGAAGCAGCTTCAACCGTATCACTCTACATCTAATAGCCCTGTGTAGTGTACTCATGCTACCCATGCTTGATCACGCTGCTGTGAGGTGCTCCTGTTACCCTAGCAGCTAGCTTGTTGGTTGGGTTTACACATAAACAGAAAGCAGATGGAATCCACTCCAACTTTGACCACCTCTTGGTCAGAAATGTCTGTGTTCAGTTGTCAGCTGTGGGGAGGAAACACGAGATGCTAGACAAGTTAATACAAGTTAATACATGGACAATAAATCTAAGGTGACATACATGAATGACAGGGAGATCGAGAGAGTTGAGATGATCAAATGACTTTGTGCACATTGTTAATAAAAACTATTTTCATTGCGAGTATAAGATGCCATTAATTAACAGATATGGAGACAGAAGACATCCCTGTCTCATCCTCAACACTTAAAATATACACTGAGTACACTAAACATTCGAACACCTCCTAATATTGAGTTGCACTGCCCCCCACACTTTTTTCTACACTGATTGAAGTGGATTTAACAAGTGACATCAATAAGGGATCATAGCTTTCTGGATCATGGCAGTCTATGTCATGGAAAGAGCTCTTAATGTTTTGTATACTCAGTGTATAATTTTAATTAAATATGTGTATAAAGCCTTAAAGGTGCTTACACTAGCTAAATAATTTTTAAGTATCCTCTATGTGTAGCTAAGGTGAATTGTAAGCAGGAACTATGCTGCATTCCAACAAACTATCTTCAACAAACTGTAAAAAAATATATATATATCGTAATGAACAATTATATTTCACAAAGCAATTTAGATGGTACAATGATTCACTACACTATCAGTGCTTTATTTTCTCACATAAACTAAATTGAGAAGAAAGGTGTAGAATTCAGCAACCAGGAAATGCGATTTCTAACATTGGCCAGTTGAACCCGATTTCCACTATATTAAACAACAGCCCACAAAGTCCACACAGCTTTTCCCATTTTGACAACAGATGCCACTCCAGTGGGAAAAAATCAAATTAAGCGAATATCCAGCCAATCACAACACTGGGGTTAAAGTAATACTGTGAAACACTATCATTCCACTATTACTGCAGAATATTTTCTGAAACTACAAAAAATCCTAAGTGTAGCACATCTTAACAATGTGTTAATATCGCACGAACACGCATAGATACCTCTACACCATTTCTCCTTATACACCCAGTACATTACACTGGATGGCGTCAGACAGTGCTAATCTGGTGTACACAGGAGTGAAGGTGTTTAACACCACCCATTGACCAGACACAGAGTTGACTAATGAAGCTGGGAATTCACATTCTCTCTGATGTTTTCTCTATTGATCCAGGTCCAATGCCTCCTAAATAGGTCCCTCAGCACCTGGCTCTAACACAGGTAGACTGAGAACACACACATGAACCAACGTATGCATACAAGCATATACTGACACATCTGCAGAGCACACACACATCACCACGTACACACACACACACACACACACACACACACACACACACACACACACACACACACACACACCACACACACACACACACACACACACACACACACACACACACACACACACACACACACACACACACACTATTCACAAGTGAGCACGCACACAGTAAGCTTGTAGGCACACACACAGGCTCATGCCACAGATGCCGACACACACAGTCACATACACCCCATCTGTGGAGCGAAAGAGACACTGTGAAGAACAACACAAAGACAAAGACTGATATGGAATGATATAGGTAATGAAGGATGGAGAGATACTTAGACGTTTACAGTGTCTTGCCATTTAGTACATATGACAGGGACATTCTGCTTAAAACAGGTGTTCAGGCCAAGTACGGGTATCTGATTGCCATCAGTTTAACGTGACACAACAAGAATAAAAAAAACAGATCCTTTGCTCTTTAAACACTGTTGCTTCATTCATTGTGATGGATCACATATCACACTACTCTATTGCCAAAACACAAAGAATGTTTCAAACCATTCCAAGAGTACAGCCTAAGATAGCTCCACTGCTTAGCCATCTGTCAATGTAATCAGCACAGGCCTATCTATTCTGTTCAGTCACTCTGACTCCAAGCCCTGGGAGTGTCTGTGTGTCTCGCGTCCAAACGCAGCATAACACTCAAATGAAGCACCGTATGGAGAGAAGCAATAGAGCCAGGCATATGCCCAGATAAGGGCCTAAACAGGAAATGATAAGGTGCTAATTGTAACATGTAATGTCATTTGTAATGGCCTCAGCAGAACAATAAGAAAAAGAACGATCAGTATTACCTGGCTAAAAGAGAAGAGATCTAATAATCTTTGTTTAGCACGGAAACCCATTCAACAGTTTTTAGATGAAGTTTTTGTGGGAAAAGAACTAGGGGCGCGAAATACACTGCTCAAAAAATCAAAGGGAACACTAAAATCAACACATTCCTCAGATCTGAATTGAATGAAATATGTCTTATTAAATACTTTTCTTTACATAGTGTTTGACATGTGTGACAACAACATCACACCAAAAATTATCAATGGAAATCAAATTATATTACCAATGGAGGTCTGGAGTTTGGAGTCACCACTCAAAATTAAAGTGGAAAACACACTACAGGCGATCCATACGTTGATGTCAATGTCTTAAAACAAGTCCACAGATGAAGGTCAGTAGTGTGTGTGGCCCTCCACGTGCCTGTAATGACCTCCCTACAGACCGCCTGGGCCATGCTCTGATGAGGTGGCGGTATGTCTCCTGAGGGATCTCCCCAGACCTTCGACTAAAGCATCCGCGTCAACTCCTCTGGACAGTCTGTGGTGCAGACCGTGGCTTTGGTGATGGAGCGAGACATGATGTCCCCAGGATGTGGCTCAATTGGATTCAGGTCTGGGGAACGGGCGGGCCAGTCCATAGCATTCAAATGCCTTCCTCTTGCAGGAACTGCTGACACATCTCCAGCCACCATGAGGTCTAGCAATGTGTCTTGCAATTAGAGGAACACCCAGGGTCCAACCACACCAGCATAGTTGTCTCACGAAAGGGGTCTGAGGATCTCATCTCGGTACCTAATGGCAGTCAGGCTACCTCTGGCGAGCACATGGAGGGCTGTGCGGCCCCCACCCAAGACAAATGCCACCACCACACGCATGACTGACCCAACCGCCCAAACCGGTCCATGCTGGGAGAATGTTGCCAGGCCAGCAGAACGTTCTCCACGGCGGTCTCCAGAGCTCTGTTTACTGTCTGTCACGCTGCTCAAGTGTGAACACTGCTTTACATCTGTGAGAGAGCACAGGCGCCAGTGTGGCGACATTTTTCCAATCTTGGTGTTCTCTGGTAAATGGCCAAACGTCCTGCAGCGGTGTTGGGGCTGTAAAGCACAACCCCCACCTGTGGACGTCGGGCCTCCAAACCACCCTCATGGAGTCCTGGTTTCTGAACCGTTTGAGCAAGGAACACAGCAGACATTTGGTGGCTGCTGGAGGTCATTTTGCAGGGTTCTGGCAGTGCTCCTCCTGATCCTCCTTGCACAAAGGCAGAGGTAGCGGTCCCTGGCTGGCTGGGTTTTGCCTCCTCACTACGGCCCTCCTCCACGTCTCGCTGTGTACTGGCCTCGTCTCCTGGTAGCCGCGCTCCCATGCTCTGGACAACTACGCTGACAGACACAGCAAACGCTTACTTGCGCAACAGCTCGCATTGATGTGCCATCCTGGATGAGCTGCACTACCTGAGCCACTCTTGGTGTGGGAATTGTAGACTCCGTCTCATGCTACCCACTAGAGTGAAAGGCACCGCCAGCATTCAAAAGTGACCAAAAAACATCAGCACAGGAACGCATAGGAACTGAAGGAAGTGGTCTGCTGGTCAGCCACGCTGCAGAACCACTCCTTTATTGGGGGTGTCTTGCTAATTGGCCGATAATTCCACCTGTTGTCTATTTCGCATTTGCACAACCAGCATGTGAAATTTATTGTCAATACAGTGTTTGCTTCCTAAGTGGACAGTTTGATTTCAGCAGAAGTGTGATTGACTTGGAGTTACACACTTGGTGTTGTTTAAGTGTTCTTTATTTTTTTGAGGCAGTGTAATATTTCTTCTCCCATGGGCAAAGAATTCCAAAAAGGGGTGATGGTTAATGAACAATAATTTTGATCGCAAATGTTGCAAATTGTCCAGACAATCCTCAAAGGTAAGATGGAGTTTATTTTAGAATAGTAGTTATTGACAACTTAACAGATATGGCTTAGTTAACCTATACGGTCATAATGGGGCATGATGATCCCAAGCTTTCTTTGAAAATATATATAAGAAATTGTATCAACTTGTAGCAAGCAACACCATTAGGTGGGAAGATTGTTAATACGGTCCTTAAATACCTCTATGGACGCGGGAAAGGAAATTCCACACTACACAACTATCAGCCTCAGGGAACTTTAAGGAAATGCATGAATGTCATGGATAATTGGAATTCAGTGGAGTATCATGGATAACTTAAATACCGCTGACCTAGTGAGATATACATGGGGCGGAGGTTTTAATCTAGCTAGTCATCTTGACTAGCTTTCTTATGCGCCATTCTCTACTGGCAGCCAAAAGTTTTAAAACATTGAATAGGGGACAGAATCGTCGGATCATCACATATTTGGCATATATCATTACCTTAAGAATTTCCACGTAGGCGAGGAACATTCGAAATTTTAATAAAGCCTACTAGATGAAAATTATTAGAACTAGGACCGGAAGAATTTAATAAAATGCTACCGCAGAAAAAAATGTACCGGTAGTTGAAACCTTGTTAGCAAATGATGGAGTCACACATGATTCCACAAATGATGTTTCTGAAAGAGGGCTAAATAAAGTACTGGGTTAAAGAATAATGTTTTCAATTTCAAGGGCTCCTCCATCTCCACTAACTGAAACTAACTTGGTATGGGATTTTTTTCCGCTAATAATAATGTAAAATTAACAATCTGTACAGAAGACTATTGTGAAGCGCCAAATAAAGAGGGGAGGAAGCTGCTGAATTGCATTGGACCTTTAAGGATGGGAAACATCAGGGCTGGATGACATACAGTGGGAAGTAGATACCAAAACTTTTTTTATCATCTCAAAGGACCCATTATTAGCATGTTTTTAACCACGTCCTATATATACAATGGTAGATTATCAGAACGCAACAAGAAGGTCTGATATCATTATTACTTAGAAGCAGGACCAGTGCGTAATATATAAAGATCCAGTCCATTAAAAAAATTGGAAGACCTCTTACACTTTAGTGTTTTGGTGCAAAAAGTCCCTTAGCAAAAGATACTTAGGCCCATAAGAAATTAAAAAGTTTTTTTTACATGGAACGATACATGGAAGATAATATACAGACACAGTACTGGAAACAATGAAGAACTATGATATCGGGCACACCGGTCCTGGTTTTCATAGCTGATTTTCAAAAAAGACTTTTGATACAGAAGTACGACTGGAGTTTTATATATAAATGGCCTAGAATATTTAAATTTTGGGGAATCTCTTATATAATGGTTAAAGTTATGTATAGTAACCCTAGGTGTAAAATAGTAAATAATGGCTACATCTCAGAAAGTTTAAACTATCTAGAGGAGTAAAACAAGGTTGTCCACTATCAGCATATCTATTTATTATTGCCAATCGAAATGTTAGCTGTTAAGATTAGATCAAACAATAATATTAAGGGATTAGAAATCCATGGCTTAAAAACTAAGGTGTCATTGTACGCTGATGATTCATGTTTTCTTTTTTAAACACAAATTAGACGTCTCTCCACAGACTCATAGAGGCTTTTTTTTGCTATCCTCTCTGGAATAAAACCCAAATTATGATAAGTGTACTATATTACGTATTGGATCACAAAAAAATGCTAATTTTACATTACCATGTAGTTTACCAATTAAATGGTCTGACTGAGATGTGGGACATACTCGCTATACAAATCCCAAAAGAAAAGATGATCTCATCCAATAATGTTTTATAGAAAGTTAGCAAAATAGATAAGATCTTGTTACCCATGGAAAGGAAAATACCTGTGCCTATTTGTGGAAAAATCACCTGATTAACTCTTTATTTATTTTTTTTATTTTATTTATTTACCGTTATTTTACCAGGTAAGTTGACTGAGAACACGTTCTCATTTGCAGCAACGACTGGGGAATAGTTACAGGGGAGAGGAGGGGGATGAATGAAGCCAATTGTAAACTGGGGATTATTAAGGTGACGTGATGGGTTGAGAGGCCAATTGGGAATTTTAAGCCAGGACACCCACCCGGGGTTAACACCCCTACTCTTACAGAATAAGTGCCAAGGGATCTTTAATTGACCTCAGAGAGTCAGGACACCCGTTTAACGTTCCCATCCGAAAGACGCGGCACCACTACCACAGAGCAGTGTCCCCAATCACTTGCCCTGGGCATTGGGATCCTTTGGTTTAACCAGAGAAAGAAAGTTTGCCTTCCCTACTGGCCCTGCCAACACCATTCCAGGCAGCACCTGGTCTCCATCCAGGGACTGACCAGGACCAACCCTGCTTAGCTTCAGAAGCAAGCCAGCAGTGGTAGTGGCAGGGTGCATACCACAGTTTACCTATTTGCTTATTGTTTTGCCTACACCTAGTGACCTGCTTTTTTTTTTTTTTTTTTTTTTTTTTTTTTTTAATTATATGAACAACAAAATAACTTCAATTTTATTTGGAACGGCAAGCCAAAATAAAATTAAAGGGCCTATTTAATTTAAACGAATATTGAATTACGGAGGGCAGAAATGATTAAATATTAAAGCCTTAGACCTCTCACTAGACCTCTCAATCAGTCATACAAAAGTTATACTTAAATCCAAACTGGTTCTCTAGTAAATTGGTACGAATGTCTCATCCTATGTTCAGGAAGGGCCTTTTTCCCTTTATTCAGATTACACCTGCTCACTTTCGGTTGTTTGAAAAGGAAATAATTTCCAAAATATCTTTATTTTTTAAACAAGCCTTAGAAAGTTGGTTGCAATTTCAGTTTAATCCACCTGAAAAGACAGAACAAATAATACAACAAATATTGTGGTTAAATTGAAATATACTAATTGATTAAAAAAACTGTATTTTTCTAAGAAATGTTTAAAAAAGGTATAATTTTAGTGAATGATAACATAAATAGGACTGGTGGAGTTATGTCACACATGCAGCTAACACAGACATATGGAAATGTCTGCTCTACCCAAAATTACAACCAATTAATTGCAGCATTACCACAAAAATGGAAGAGGCAAGTAGAAGGTGGATGGACATCAGAAATAGAGGAAGGACTAAGAACAAACAAGAGAGAACTATTGTAAAGTAGACTGTTTCTGTAAAATGTGTATAAAATGTATAAATTGAAGGTAAAAGCCGAAGTGTTTATTAGTTTACTCCAATTGGGGGATCGGTGGTAGGGTTTGCGGGGAATAATAATGAAGGTATATCCTTTAAAGAAGTATGTATGTCTATATAGGTATGTGTATGTATATATGTGTATATGTATGCATGCGTGTACGGATATACATATTTACCCCAAAAATATATGGGAGATTGGAAATTATGCAGACAATTACATTGATAGAAGCAACATTCTTTCCGCAATATTAAGCTGATCCTGTTTTTTTTTTAAACAGGAAGTATGCCCAGTAAGGGCCTAATGTAACAGGAAGTATGCCCAGTAAGGGCCTAACGTAACAGGAAGTATGCCCAGTAAGAGCCTAATGTAAAAGGCAGTATTCCCAGTAAGGGCCTAACGTAACAGGCAGTATGCCCAGTAAGGGCCTAATGTAACAGGCAGTATGCCCAGTAAGGGCCTGATGTAACAGGCAGTATGCCTAGTAAGGGCCTGATGTAACAGGCAGTCTGCCCAGTAAGGGACTAATGTAACAGGCTGTATGCCCAGTAAGGGCCTCATGTAACAGATAGTATGCTCAGTAAAGGCCTCATATAACAGGCAGTATGCCCAGTAAGGGCCTCATGTAACAGGTAGTATGCCCAGTAAGGGCCTTATATAACAGGCAGTATGCCCAGTAAGGGCCTATGCTTCACTCTCTACATCACTTTGCCTGCCTCTGCCTCTCTGAGTCTGCCACACCCTGCCTGCAGAAATTCAATCTGACTTCATTATTCTGACAGCTAGACTTATTAATTATGCCTCAAGCAGCATATCTTCCCAGGCCACACAAAGCCTTCTTTTGAATGTTACCAAGTGATTTGTGGTGTGATGCTTCACTATATTAAAGATGTGCATGTTTAAGAAAGAGGGGGAGGGAGGATGTGGTGGTTATGGTGGGTGGTGGTGTGTGTGTTGGTGTGTGGTGTGTGGTTTGTTGTGTGTGTTGTGTGTGTGTGTGTGTGTGTGTGTGTGTGTGTGTGTGTGTGTGTGTGTGTGTGTGTGTGTGTGTGTGTGGTGTGTGTGTTGTGTGTTGTGGTGTGGTGTGTGTGCGTGCGTGCGTGCGTGCGTGCGTGTGCGCGTGCGTGCGTGGCGTGCGTGTGTGTGTGTGTGTGTGTGTGTAACACCACAGAGCTGTACGGGCTGATTATGAACTTTACAGGCTCTGAACAGACTCAGCTAGGACTTTTTACTGATTGTCTGTGAAGATTTGTTATTTTGCATTTCTTAATTTGAAATCAGCAGCAATCACCATAATTTGAAGAGACTGTTCTGCACTAGGATGTTTACGCATCCACATAGTTGTTGGAAACGTGTTGGAGAGGGACAAGTGAAAAGGAAATATCGGAGCCAACACAGTACATTTGGGGTCTTTGTGTTTTAGAAATAGCAGCCATGTTTGTCCTGTTCTCTTATTTTGTCGCCCAGCATCCCTGTTTCCTCTCAGTGTCACTGGCCTGCAGTAAGAGCTCCTTTACCAAGGTCAAACATTTTACTATTCGATCGATGGCCAGCGACTTACAAATCATATGTATGATCAACGTAATCATCAGGTCGAAATGTAGGGTAAACAGTAAAATCATATGCACTTAGGCTTAATAGCTCACATTAAAGCAATTATGCGTGCGAACTAGGACTGTCTAACCTTAACATATTATGCGGCTGAGCCCCATAACGTTCTTTTAGGGTTTTCTATCCGTGTGATTCTGACCGTAAATCAGAGTTTTACTCCCTATCGACTGGTGCAGGTGGAAGGCTTGGGGCTGGTGTAATGGGACCTGAGACTGAAACCCACATTGCCCTCTGGGTAAAACTGCTCTATGACATAATGTGTCAGTGATTTTTATATGTGTGTCAATACTGAATGTATTTACTAATGACAGTGAAGCGGGAGGTGTAGTGGGCGACCTGCTAATGAACAAAGTGCATTTGGAAGAGTCCGTCACAGGTCAAGGACTGGAGGTAGAGAGAAAGAAAGAAAGGGGAGAGAGAGAGAGCAGAGAGAGAGAAGGGGGGTAGAGCGGAGAGAGGGGGGGGCGGAGAGAGGGGGGGTGGAGAGAGAGGGGAGGAGAGAAGGGGGGTAGAGAGGAGAGAGAGGGGGCGGAGAGAGAGGAGCGAGAGAGAAGTGGTGTAGAAGGAGAGAGAGGGGGGGCGGAGAGAGAGGAGAGAGAGAGATGGGGGGTAGAAAGGATAGAGAGAAGGGGAACGATCGTCCCCTGCGTGGTAATAAATGTGTGTTCCATCTTAACACTGTCACGGTCGTCGTCGGAAGAGACCAAGGTGCAGCGTGGTGATCATCATTTTCTTTTATTATAGTAAATGTCGCCACAAAAACAAGAAAACAAAGAACGACCGTAAAGCTTAACAGGGCATTAGTGCCACTAACAAAGATAACTACCACAAACACCAAAGGATAAAAGGCTGCCTAAGTATGACTCCCAATCAGAGACAACGATAGACAGGCTGTCCCTGATTGAGAACCATACCCGGCCAAAACATAGAAATACAAACATAGAAATAAAGACATAGAATGCCCACCCAAATCACAGCCTGACCAAACCAATAGAGACATAAAAAGGCTCTCTAAGGTCAGGGCGTGACAGTACCTCCTCCCCCCCCCCCCCCCAAAGGTGGGGACTCCGGCCGCAAAACCTGAACCTATAGGGGAGGGTCCGGGTGGCATCTGTCTGCAGTGGCGGCTCTGGTGCGCTCCACCTCTGGCTCACCCACTTTGGTGGCGCCTCTTGTGCGGGGACCCTCGTCGCCGACCCCGGACTGGGGACCTTCTCCGCAGGCCCCGGACTGGGGACCTCGCCGCAGGCCCGGACTGGGACCCTCGTATGTAGGCCCCGGACAGGGGACCTCGCCGTAGCCCGGACTGGGGACCCTCGTTGCAGGCCCCGGACTGGGGATCCTCGTTGCAGGCCCCGGACTGGGGACCGTCGCTGGAGGCCCCGGATTGGGGACCCTCGTTGGAAGCTCCTGACTGGAGGCCGTCGTTGGAGGCTCCGGACTGGAGGCTGTCATTTGAGGCTCCGGACTGGAGACCGTCGGTGGAGGCTCCGGACTGGGGACCGTCGCTGGAGGATCCGGACTGGGGACCGTCGCTGGACGCTCCGGACTGGAGTCCGTCGCTGGAGGCTCCGGACTGGAGACCGTCGCTGGAGGCTCCAGACTGGAGGCCGTCGCTGGTGGATCCGGACTGGAGGCCGTCGCTGGAGGCCCCGGAATGGAGGCCGTCGTTGGAGGCTTCGTGCCATGACTCATCACTGGAGGCTTCGTGCCATGGATCACCACTGGAGGCTTCGTGCCATGGATCACCACTGGAGGCTTCGTGCCATGGATCATCACTGGAGACTTCGTGCCATGGATCATCACTGGAGGCTTCGTGCCATTGATCATCACTGGAAGCTTCGTGCCATGGATCATCACTGGGCCGTGGAGACGCACTGGAGGTCTGGAGAGCAGAGCTGGCACAACCCGTCCTGGCTGGATGCTCACCCTAGCCCGGCAACTGCGGTGCGTTGGCACAGGACGCACTGGGCTGTGAGAGCACACCGGAGACACTATGCGTAGAGCCGGCACAGGATATACTGGGCCGAGGAGGCGCACTGGAGGTCTGGAGCGTAGAGCTGGCACCACCCTTCCTGGCTGGATGCTCACCCTAGCCCGGCAACTGCGGGGTGCTGACACAGGACGTACTGGGCTGTGTACACACACCGGAGACACAGTGCGCAGAGCCGGCGCAGGATATCCTGGACCGAAGAGACACACTGGAGGCCAGATGCGCTAAGCCGGCACCATCCGTCCTGGCTGGATGCCCACTCTCGCCCGGCCGATGCGGGGAGCTGGAATATAGCGCACCGGGCTATGAGTGCGCACTGGAGACACACTGCGCAGAGCCGCATAACATGGGGCCTGACTAGTCACACTCTCCCCACGGTAAGCACGAGGAGTTGGCTCAGGTCTCCAACCTGACTCAGCCAATCTCCTCGTGTGCCCCCCCCAAAAAAACTTTTGGGAGTGGCTTCTCGGGCTTCCGTGCTAGCCGTGTCCCCTCGTAACGCTGGGCCCCCTTTCCAGCTGCCTCCGCCTTCCTAGCTGCTTCCACCTGTTCCCATGGGAGGCGATCCCTTCCGGCCAGGATCTCCTCCCACGTCCAGAATCCTTTGCCCTTCAGGATGTCCTCCCATGTCCAGTCCTCCTTACCATATTGCTTGGTCCGTTTGTGGTGGGTAGTTCTGTCACGGCCGTCGTCGGAAGGAGACCAAGGTGCAGCGTGGTTAGCGTACTTTTTCTTTTATTATAGTAAATGTCGCCAACAAAACAAGAAAACAAAGAAACGACCGTGAAGCTTAACAGGGCAGTACTGAGGTACTGTAATTTGTGTGAAGTAAAAACAAATAATATATTTTTTTGTTTTAACGATATTAAATTCCTCTATCATTGTTTTCAGTGATGTATCTGTCTTGATCTTGAACAAACCACAGATGAATTGAAAAGAAGTCATTGCCAGTAAATTCACTTCAAGTTCAAGTTTGTTTAATTGTCTTTTACACATAATATACTGTACATGGAGTACACAGTGCAATGAAATGCTGACTTGCAGGTACSTTTCACATGCAGCAGGCAGTGTTCTGTTGCTAATTTAAGGTAGTTTCTATGCAGCTCTGCTCTGTGTTTGTGCAGTAACTGAGCTAAATATGCAAGTGATGACAGCCACTGGCTGCAGGTACTGTGTATGAACCCACACACCCKCCCACACAGGCCAGCCCCCAGAGCGCTCAGAAGATTAGGACTACTGTGCTACTGTGGTAAATGATATGCAAGTAACACTCTTATTAGAATTCCACAGGGATGTATTTTCTGGTTGGAACTAGATATTATAACTTAACGATATTCTTAGAGGAATTACATTTTGAATTGCAAACTATTGAGCATTGCTACAACCATTGCATAATATATAGAGCTGGGATTTGTTTTTCATTTGAGAAAAATAGTGTGGACGATCTCAATCATATTCAATCGTAGGTGAAAAAACGACTATCTTTGATGAAAATATCAAGTTTAGCAATAGCCTGATAGAGGAGGTATTCCATTTTGACTGCTCCCATTCAAATGCATGCTGTATAATGAACTGGGTTCGACTATATGCACATTTGTTAAAGAGTTTAAATGGATTGTGGAGCAAAACATTTGCTCAGAAAGTTTATTTTTAAAGCTATTTCTCAGTCTGATGATTCAATCGTTTGTTTAATAACCACTTTCCGCCTCTCCCTTTTTATCCCGAATAATGATGAAACATGCTCATGAAAAATGTATTGGGATATGATCTATCTGCATATGCCGATTGGGTTGCTGAGAGAGAGAGAGAGAGAGAGAGAGAGAATTCACAATCATACACCCGCTATCCCTTCTTCAACCACGTCAAAGGAATGACGGAGTGCAATGAAGGAATTATTAAATATTAAAGCGAATTGTAAGTGTTAACGTATTCATGTGAACATACTTTTAAGCATAACCTATGTTGAGTAGGCCTTCGACTTCTGTGAGGGGTTATGTCAATCAATAAGAAAGAATTATAAATGTTTCTGTAATAATGGTTCCTGCACAATATTACTGCTGTACTTCATCCATCACTGTTATGATAATTCATATATACTGTTAAGGAACCCTTGCATGCAAGTTAGAAATATGATTATTCTAGAAAGAGAGAGGAGCTTTTCGCAGAATTCCGTATGTCATCGAAGCCTGCTCATGATCTAATGCTACATCCCATGCCGATCTAGAGACCATACAGCATTGGATCATAACATTGCTTATTATCAGTTCTATTTGTGTGAATGGAGCCCTTTGATTATTTAAGAGACGCAACCTAAATGAATCTGTGATGTAGACAACAGGCCTATCGGCGGGCTATCTGCAAAGCTCCAAGGAGGATCTGCAGTGCATAGAAACATGCATTCTTTAGTGTTCCCGGCGATGGGTGAACAATGAGGGACTTATCAAGCAACACATTGCCCAAAGAGCAAGAGGGGACGAAAGGCATGTGGAGTAATTCAAGTGTAAACATCGATAACAATGTTGAATGAGAGACAGAGGGATGTTATTTGCATGGGAGTAATATGGAGAGGGGTGTATGGAGGAGGATACAGGGCGATAGACGGGGGTTATTTAGCAAATATGCAGAAGTGATTTTGAACCCCATGCGGCGACCCACTCTTCTACCCCTCTACCCCCCCTACACCCACCATTGTGTGTGTGTGTTGTGTGTGTGTGTGTGATGTGTTGTGTGTGTGTTGTGTGGTAGTGTGTGTGTGTGTGTGTGTGTGGTTGTGTGTGTGTGTGTAGGTTGATGTGTGTGTGTGTGTGTGTGGTGTGGTGTGTGAGCTGTTGTGTGTGTGTGTGTGTTGTGTGTGTGTGTGTGTGTGTGTGTTGTGTGTGTGTGTCTTGTGTGTGAACACCAATATGGCTTATTCCTTACGCTAGCCGTCATTCAATTCACAAAAAGGGTGATTGTTTCCTAAGAGAGTTTGTGTTATGTTGATTTTTAATTAATTATTTGCTGGTTTGTTGCTCACTCACTGGCTTTTCTTCTTTCGAGGCTAAAGCGGGAGTGGGAGGTTACAGAACGAAAGAAAT
>NW_019943258.1:135672-140848 GCF_002910315.2 Salvelinus sp. IW2-2015 | reverse complement strand
AGGGAGAGAGAGAGAGGGTGGAGGGGTGGCGTTGTTGGATCTGGTTACTGCTGGCTTTTCCCACAAAGTGATCAGAGCCTGAAAGTTGAGAGCATGTTCCCTTGCAGCGGGTTTACTCCTGTTTCCAGTTTAACCTCCTATTAAACTGTCCTTTGTGCTCCCAGTCTGCTGGCATTGCCCCAGTTACATTCACATACCTGTCAGGTCACACAGGTTAAGGACTGGGGGGGCGACCAGGGCCAGCACTAAACCATCCCTCTCTTGTCCCTCTCTCTCAGTCGCTCCGGTCTCCCTGACACCATCGGCATGAAAGAGGAAAAAAGGAGAAGTATAAACTACAACAGTTTGATGATCAGTGGGGCAATAAATTCATTAATCATAATTTTATGCCTCATCAAACTCTTTACCCAGCCCCCTCCATGGGAGTTACACAAATTAGCCAGTGAAAAAGCAGTAATTTTAGTTCAGCTAGGTAAGTGCTTTTTGATTGCCTTCTTGAACAATGCTTCCCTTGACAAGCTAATAAATCAGATGTCTCTAAAAACCTCAAGTGCAGGCTGTGCAGCTAGTGTGAACCACGATGCCACCAATCTCAGCCCCCCAAAACAAAAGGACTGTGTGTGGGACGAGGACTTTGACTACAGCTGAAGCTCTGTCAGGGATTTGTTTTGGAATCATTTTTTCTCTTTATTTCTCAGACAAAAGGGGTCAGAGCTACAAAGTGACTTGATAACTGAATAAAATACACATTATGTCTATGAAGGATGCAGGGCTGGCTTGGATTGGATCAGAATAGTGTCAAGATTGATTGGGATTATGGCCTAATATGATTTAGACCAGACTGTGCAAAATTCAGTTAGTGCATAATCTCCTCACCGGTATTGGTTTATTTTAGCTTCAGCCAGATGCTAAGGCAGGGATGATGCTAACTGTAACCTCCTAGCTTCAGCCTGTGCCAGCTGTGCTGCCGGGTGATGCATAGCTACCAGACCTGGGTTCAAATAGTATTTGAAGTAATTTTACATACCTAAAACCGGTTTGATTGCGCTTGCCTGTTWCAATGGAACCAATTGAAAAATCTGAAAATTGCAAACCTTGCCTACCTGCCAATCCAGGCAGGCCAAAGCAAATGCTCAAAAGTTATTAAAATATTTAAAATAGTATTTGAACCCAGGTCTGGTACGTACTGCACTGTACATGTATTGTATTGTACACTCCATCCAGATGGTCGTTTTATATGGGGCCAACAAATCATCCATTTGTCTGGAAACAGCACTGTTATTGAAAATGAGGTCAATCGATTTATTTGAGCCCTGGTATGTTGCTAGCCATGTTTGCTTGTTCCAGGTATTAGCGACTTTGACTGTGGCGTGGTTGGAGGTTTGGGGAGGGAGGGGAGAGAGGGAGTCCTTGGGGTGGGGGCTGTGAGTATGGAGAGGGGACACAAGGAGGGAGGGAGGGAGATGAGAGGAGGGTGGTCTTTATCTGTTTAAAGCCCTGCTCTGATGAGATTACCTATTGGGCCAGGCTGTAGACCACCCTGTTAATTAGGGAACCTCAGCCAACTCTCTCTCCCCCTCTGGCACACAGCCACCACTTGATTTTGGGGAGGCAACACAGCAGAACTGGTATGACGGCATCCATGTTTGCATCAATAATCATCTGCTAATGTCTGAAGAACTCAGGTATCAAGTGAGCGCAACACGAGCAGACACAGACAGGATGGAATGAAACGGATTTCCTTTTCCTTTTTTTGTCCGTGATAGGCACCGTTTGAATTTCAATTTCATTCCCAGACAAATTTATCTGTTGAATGACAATATCCACTACCTGTTCCTGAAAGAGCAGGCAGTCTCAGATTGGTGTGCTCCGTGTTCTGTCGTTTGATTGGACAGCTCCTGTGTTGCATCATCGACGGGCACTCTTCTTAATTGGAATGTAGAGCGTGGTGTCACACAAGGGGACCTGCGTCCCCGTCTCCTCATTGTGTTTCAGGGAAGAAGTCTGGTTCAGAGTTCTGACTGAGGACAGCTATGCTGCCGTGTCTCCTCTCCTCTCTCCTCCTCATTAGCGTTCTCTACACACACCACTGAACTGAACGCAGCTGAAAATAACTTGGCAAAAAGCACCACGTCAGGCAGCGCTGTTTACCCTCCACCCTCCTCCTTCTCATCCCCCTTTCCTGGACCCTCTGAAGTCACTGAAAGAAAACACTTCATCAATCTTCATCAGAGCCATTAATTATGTAATAATATTGGGTCTTATCTGATAAGAGCTGCTGTGTTGCTTTAAAGGTGTTTCCTCGTGGTTTTATTTACCATTGTTAGACTTGTGATTAGGATTTCCTTTTTGAAAAGTGGCTTGAAATAACTGATATATTCCCAAGTTTTTTTGTGGTTTTTTTAGACATAGCTCTGTTTTGTTCATTAAAATAGAATTATCAGGTATCTTCCCAAAATTCTATTTGCCGATACAACTACTAGGTATGCAACCCTCCGATGTGTCCAACCCTACTGCTATATCAAACCTGCACAAAATCTTCTGAAATACATTATGTACATACAGTGGGAGAACAAGTATTTGATACACTGCCGATTTTGCAATTTTCCTACTTACAAAGCATGTAGGGGTCTGTCATTTTTATCATAGGTACACTTCAACTGTGAGAGACGGAATCTAAAACAAAAATCAAGAAAATCACATTGTATGATTTTAATGTAATTAATTTGCATTTTATTGCATGACATAAGTATTTGATCACCTACCAACCAGTAGAATTCCGGCTCTCACAGACCTGTTAGTTTTTCTTTAAGAAGTCCTCCTGTTCTCCACTCATTACCTGTTATTATACTGCACCTTGTTTGAACTCGTTACCTGATAAAAGACACCTGTCCACACACTCAATCAAGACAGACTCCAACCTCTCCACAATGGCCAAGACCAGAGAGCTGTGTAAGGACATCAGGGATAAATTGTAGACCTGTACAAGGCTGGGATGGGCTACAGGACAATAGGCAAGCAGCTTGGTGAGAAGGCAACAACTGTTGGCACAATTATTAGAAATGGAAGAAGTTCAAGATGACGGTCAATCACCCTCGGTCTGGGGCTCCATGCAGATCTCACCTCGTGGGCATCAATGATCATGAGGAATGTGAGGGATCAGCCCAGAACTACACGGCAGGACCTGGTCAATGACCTGAAGAGAGCTGGGACCACAGTCTCAAAAGAAAACCATTAGTAACACACTACGCCGTCATGAATTAAAATCCTGCAGCGCACGCAAGGTCCCCCTGCTCAAGCCAGCGCATGTTCAGGCCCGTCTGAAGTTTGCCAATGACCATCTGGATGATCCAGAGGAGGAATGGGAGAAGGTCATGTGGTCTGATGAGACAAAAATAGAGCTTTTTGCTCTAAACTCCACTCGCCGTGTTTTGGAGGAATAGAAGGGATGAGTACAACCCCAAGAACACCATCCCAACCGTGAAGCATGGAGGTGGAAACATCATTCTTTGGGGATGCTTTTCTCCAAGGGGACAGGACGACTGCACCGTATTGAGGGGAGGATGGATGGGGCCATGGTATCGCGAGATCTTGACCAACAACTCCTTCCTCAGTAAGGCATTGAGATGGGTCGTGGCTGGGTCTTCCAGCATGACAACGACCCGAAACACACAGCCAGGGCAAACTAAGGAGTGGCTCCGTAAGAAGCATCTCAAGGTCCTGGAGTGGCCTAGCCAGTCTCCAGACCTGAACCCAATAGAAAATCTTTGGAGGGAGCCGAAAGTCCGTATTGCCCAGCGACAGCCCCGAAACCTGAAGGATCTGGAGAAGGGTCTGTATGGAGGAGTGGGCCAAAATCCCTGCTGCAGGTGTGTGCAAACCTGGTCAAGAACTACAGGAAACGTATGATCTCTGTTAATTGCAAACTAAGGTTTCTGTACCAAATATTAAGTTCTGCTTTGCTGATGTATCAAAACTTATGTCATGCAATAAAATGCAAATGAATTACTTAAAAATCATTACAATGTGATTTTCTGGATTTTTGTTTTAGATCCTTCTCTCCACAGTTGAAGTGTACCTATGATAAAAATTACAGACCTCTACATGCTTTGTAAGTAGGAAAACCTGCAAAATCGTCAGTGTATCAAATACTTGTTCTCCCCACTGTATATGCACGAATTGAAAGTGAGGTTAGGCTGAACCTGTTGGAAGGAAGGTAGAGAGCTAAAGCCCATCCTGTGGCTTGTGGTGTGTGTGTGTGTGTGTGTGTGTGTGTGTTGGTGTGTGTGTGTGTGTGTGTGTGTGTGTGTGTGTGTGTGTGTGTGTGTGTGTGTGTGTGTGTGTGTGTGTGGTTGCGTGCGTGCGGCGTGCGTGCGTGCGTGCGCGCGGTGTCGTGTGCGTGTGCGTGAGTGTGTGTTAGTGTGTGTTTGTGCAAGGTGACCCAGTACACCAAGAGCCCTATGCCCTCATCCGGCAGCTGGCAGGGGCCAGCATGCAGTGCAGACACTCAACGCACGCCATGAGAACCGCGGCCCTTAGGCGAGGCCTCAACAAGCGCAGCTCAGGAGCTCCAGCCACATGCTGTCAGAATAGACCACTCAATAGGCAGGAATTACGAGAGTCAAAGTGTTGTCAGTGGCTTGAGATGTTAGGGGTATGAAGTGTGTTTTTTTGTAGAAAAAAATTAAGTAATTTAAACATTTCCAAAGTAATTACTGAATTAATGTATAATGATAATAAAAATAGATGATTAAAAAATTAATTGATACAAAATAAATATATAATACATTTGCATATTAATTTTATAGTAGGCCTAATTTCCTTTTGTATTTGTATGTTTTAAGTTTAAATAAATAGTCGACAAATTATTTTTATTTAAAAATGTTTAATTGATTTTCCCCCTAGTTTATATATTCCTTACCAAATTATAACTTTAACAAACTTGCTCCAACACAACGGAGTTGTCAGACCTACAGGATAGTGCAGGCTGTAAATATATCGCAAAGGTGAAACAAAGGTTATTTTAAAAATCATTAGACGTCAAAAATGAGTTTTCAGATTTACATTAAAATCTCCTTGGCGTTAACAAGGTAATTCTTGTGGTTTATGTGGTCTGAAGTTAACACCCATAAATACCCAAATTCTTCATTTTTGAAGGAACCCCTGACCCTTCTTA
>NW_019943258.1:125365-132881 GCF_002910315.2 Salvelinus sp. IW2-2015 | reverse complement strand
GTTATCTCCATCTTGGGAACTGATCCAATTAAGTAAGTGGCCATTTGCATCCGTCAGGCTACACCAAATCCAGGGGCTGCATCCAAAATGACACCCAACCTTGCATTCACCCACCATATTGGTGTGTAACCATTTGCATTATAATTATTTGCTGATAGAACACGTATAAATCCAGATCATGCTTAAATCTCCTATAGAAGTAGCCTACCACCTCACAGTTCATCATTCTTCGTTAATGTTTTTTCTTCATAGAACTGTTTTATTTATGTATGGGGGGTTRACTTAAAACATCAGACAGCTGAAAATTACATGTGTAATCTCTCCCCCGAGAGCTCCATGGAAAATAGAAAAACAGTCCGTGAGGTTGAGGGTAGAGTGGGGTTAATAGTGGTAAATCACCCACCCCACTGCCACTTCATCTGGGTCGGTTTACGATGTGCTCCGGCCTATAAAAAGTTCATCCAATATGAACGGTTTAYAAGTGGCAAATATATCAAAACATTCAGTTTACCTCTTCTGCTTGTTCTTTGCACTGAAGATCTTCTAAGCCAACCGAAACGCCACACGTCAGATGAGCCCTGACACCGATTCGGTTTTTAGGGGGAAAATGTGGGTAATTTGTGAAAATGTTATACCGAGCGGTCACGACTCCCATGCGCGCCAAAACAGAGCAAACGCCTCGCTCACATCCTACACAGAAACAGCTCGGCTGAATTTTTTGCGCCCATAATTAATGAAGAGGCTCGAGCTCTCGGGGATATGATGATTAAATAAGTAGAAGGCGGTATTCCCAGAGAGACCCACTGAAAACTGAAAGACCATTCCACTTCAGCTTTGTTTGACAGCGTTTGGGGYATGACGTCTGTTGACGGGTGAGCTGATCAGACATTATTTTCTGAGAGACAAAATGCTTCGATATTGCTTTTTGGTAGCCTACACTCACAATAGCTCCATTCCCAACCGATATTTTGCTTTCCTGCAAAAAGCCAGACAGACTCCTTTTCGCTCTCCCCTTTTTTCTTATACCAACTAGCGGGAAAATGAAGTGACATATTGTTCACTTCAAGGAGTAGAAGAAGAAAACAAACGGTTGTGTTTTTGGCAACACTGTTTGGTTGTCACAGATGTTGTCCGCGAATAAAGTGGGCTGTGGGCAGGTCAAATAGAAGGGTGTCTTTTTACACTTGGAGCGGAATTTGACTCTAGTCTACTCTACTGCAGTCATGGCAGATGTGTTGGATCATGTAGGCCTAGACATTTTTTTTTCATTTGGGTTAATTTTTAAGGACAATTGGGAATTTCTTTATCAGCAGGTTCTGGTTTTTGGTGACATGGTTTGTGGGACCCCTAGATATCCTCACACTGAGACAATCAATCATGCATTTTGTAGTTGTGCAATATATTCCACCTTACAGGAAACCTGACAAAACCTTCCATTTACACTTGAAACTTTATATCACCATACAGGTAAAAACAATGATTTAAAATCAAGAAAATGTCCCATAATGCAATTTGTGTATGCTAATTATTCTCTATGAGATTTTCAAGTACAGAAAATGTGTGACATTGCAATCAATGCCTGTTTTGAAGTCGTTGAAAGACTGAACTCGCAGTAGCCTTTAGGCCTAGGCTTATTTTTTTCCATGAAGATCTCATTTCAAAATCATGAAAGTTAGTAGGCCTACAATGCCCCCCCCCCCCCCCCCTTAAAACGCTCCTTTACAGACCAATGATTTGCATATTTATCGTCAATGTGCAATATTACTGGAACACGATTAGGCTGTCTTCTCTTGATATCACCGAAGTTTTCCTACCACCGAGACTGGGTGCATGATGGGTGGAGATGCTTATGAATGTTGAATGTGGCATATGTGCCTTGCTTGTTTGGGCCTATATGCATATACAAATACGTAAATAAAATACAATATTGATTTACAAAAACACAGTTACCAAATTGTGATTATTCAATACACTATTTTCACTCACAGTGTAACGTTTCCCAGTAGAGTATGATGGTACAGATACTAAAAATATGTATAAATGTCTTATTTTAGGGCTTATGTAGCGAACCTGCCTAGATGGCTATGCTTCAACGCTAAGGTGTGGGTGCATACCAGGTATTTAGGGATTCATGTTTAAGATCGTTTGCATTTTTGTTGAAAGAATTTATATTCTCACCCAGGTTGTATGCACCAATTAATATACGTTTTTTTCTTGTCAGTTTCTGTGCAAAGGCAACGTTATGTTTAGTGAATACACCTAGCGATAGCCTACACTTGAAGTTACAATTCGATTTGGGAAAAAACGTTTTAAAATGCAATTTGTCTATACGTCTTGAATATAATTAACCATAAAGGCATGTTTTTATTTGTTTCATTCATGCTTGACAAAAAGGGTTTTCGATTTTGAAAATCGAAATGACCTAAAACATCAATTTTTCTCAACTGTTACAAAATGTATGCATATTTCGATCCTATTTTATTAGTCTAACAGTTCAATATTGTCCTCCTCCAGACCTACAGATTTAAACTAATGTAGACGTAAATGCATTGATGAAATGTCAAAATATTTCCTCTTATCCCGACAAAAGCGAAAATATATATCGGTTATTCTTTTCCATCTTCAATTGGGTTCGTTATGTTTTTTTCCTCCTTCGCATATGGGAACTGTTTCAACCTCACTTGGCATTCTCACATTGTTATCAGCATCGCTTCCCAACAATGAGCCAGCGAGCCGTTCAACTGGAAGGAGACGGGAGGGAGAAAGAAGTTGAACAAGTTGCGCTAGATCATTGCAGAGTTCCCTTATTCCATGCATTCAGGACTGACAATGGTTTCGGACAGATCCAGTGGTCTCACTCTCGGTAGCACGATCGCATTACAACGCTAAAAAGCAGTGTGAACTTTTTTTTCAAACTAAGATTGTGGAAAGTATTTTTTATGGATGAAATATATTGGTTTTATTGTTTTAGCCGCAGTTGCTAATAATAATAATAATAATAATAGGCCTAATATAATAATAATAATTATTTCAATAAATATATATAATGATAATAATGTGTAGTATTTTTTTACATACTCAATTGTTGAATGAGTCTCCACAGAGGCCTGTTTTCTGTCCTCTAGACGTGATTTGAATAACAAACTGCGTGGAGACAATTACTAAATAGCAGCCATCTCTGGAACAACAAAACAACAACTCCGTCTCAAACGATATTTCACAAATGTGGTCAAATCGTTTGGGCTATTTCGACAGTGCAGAAGACAAACATGACAAGCATGTTTTATTACTACTCCGTGCCATGGGCTATGCAATGTCCGTCTCAAGATCCAATTTAGCAGTATAAATGATGATTTTCCAAACATTTGCCTCATATTCCTCGAATCATAGAGAGCGGTGTAAATTGCATTAACGAATGCTCGGTATTTTGTGTCACGCTTTAAATGTTACACATAAAACGATTCTAAACTATACAAATATTTACCTAAGCTGAATATAGATGATTTACGTCTCTGAAATTGTATATATTTGGCCCTTTGAAAAATAAATTCTTCAATTTAAAAAGCCTATTTCAAATAAAACGATGATGTCCTCTTAGGGGACATTGCATCGAACACTTAAAATTCCTGGAGGGATCAGCAAAGAAAAACATAATTATGCTATTTAGCCGGATGATGTGTTGCAATCACTGGGCCAGGCAGCACACATACTCTGGGAGATTAAATAGAAGCCCCACGTCGCTCGCCCGTGTGACTCGGAATAGAGGACATTAGGGCTAAGGGAATTATATAAAGCCCAGGGGAGCCTTCAACTCGAGTGCGGAAAGTAAACTATAGAGATTAATGAAAGGCAGTAAAACAAGAGCAAGCTGGCCCACTTCACTAGTTCATTATTACTGTTTATTATTATTATTATTATTATTATTATTTGAGTTATTCTAAATTATTAAACGTAGGCTATTTCAATATTTTTCCAATAGAAATAATCAAGACAAAGATTGAGTTGTTTAGAAATAGAACAGGAATATATATGAAATGTTGGAGTAATTCCATGAAGCCAATGAGCTAATGTACTCCCGCGTTGATCAACTGATTATAATGATACTAGAACACTAAAGGTTCACTACTGATTATAAAACAAAACAAAATTGGCACACTGATAAAACAAATATTACTAGCTGTAATAATATAATAATATTCGATAATAATTACAGATTTGTTTTCAAATCCTTTCCCAATAATCTGTGCCAAATCAGACACGACCATTGTGTCTCATCTAACAAATCAGCCTTATCAAAATTTCAAAGATTAGGCCACATTAAATTTTTTTTCTCTCTCAAAAATCCACCACGGTATTGTATTTCGGGAAGGAAATGGTTTTGTCCCATGTTAATCATTGTAATATTCAGGTTTTCCCATTTGGCAGTATATTGTTATGAGTAACATGTAATAACTGTGACCATTTCAAGTGGCTTCTCTTCTCCTCTCTCTCTCTCTCGCGCCTTCCAGTCTTTGGTCCAATTTTAACTAGGCATTCGATCAGGGACGGCTTTCCGTGACGGATTAAGAATGAGACCCCTGAAATTAGGAGCAAGTGTGACACCTACTTGCGGAAGTGGGAAGGAAGAGTTTGAGCCTTGAGGACAGTGAGAGGCTCGGTTTACTGACAAACCGATGACACCTGGAAACTATGTGGCTTTTACTGTGTGCATGAAATGCTAGTCTTGCTACCTCTTCTCTCCAAACCTAACCATGAGTGTTTCAAATCCAACGCGTCATTAAGGAGGCTCCAACATTAATGATATAACTAGCCAGTGTGCTCTGAAGCCATAAATGCATGGTTGCGTCCTTTTAACAGCTTTGGCCACGCCTTGGAAATAGTAATGAGCTCTAAATTTTGGCATAAATCGAACTCATTACTGGAGTTCGCCACCTGATTGCTTTGCTTATAACACGTTGCGGTTGGAAAGTAATTGGGTTAAACGACTGGGCCTCCAGTTACGCCGTTGTTATCTATTCACCTTCATAAGTATCCTCCTACTGCACATGTAGAAGGAATAGGAAACATAGAGCCAGAAATATACATATATTCAGTAAACTCTTGCCAATATCTTTGGCCAAACCCCACCAAAAATGTAAATATTTGGGTAGACCTAAAAGGCTGTAGGCCTATTGTTTTTCACTCGAGAATTTGAGAAATTTCGACATGTTCTCATGTTGTATAAAGTTGAAGTGCTCTTGGTATCGAAAATGTAATTGATACACCTGTCACGGGGTAAAAGAACACAATCCCATCGATAAATACCTCTTCATTTTCCATAATGTGTTTCTTATTAAGCCCTTCTGACACATTTGATAATAAGTTGTCCCCTCGCTCCCCCAGAATATCGCTGCACACGTGTATTTTTTTTCTCATATTTACTTCAAAGATAGTGTATTGTCCATTTTAAAATACAAAAATGCTACATTAAATATACATATTAGTCTTTAATACAAATAGACTCAGGCGGCTGCAGCGATGAAGACCATTCTTGTTACATCTTTAGGATTAACCATTCAGAAACTAAGATTTGAAGATAAGCATTTACTCAGAAAATAACTGTTCTCAGAATTTTCCCTTTATCGTTATTATTTTTCTTATTTTTTTGTAATGCAACCACAAATAATAAATAAAAGTCCGATGGATTTTTGAAAGGGATCAAGGTATTAAATGTTTGACATACCTTTCTTTAGTTCATCAAGGGGAGTCTTTACAAAGATCTACCTGCGTTTGCCTCTGCCTTTCTGGCTTTCTCTTTAACCAAAGCTTCGCTCTATTTAACACAGTCTGGTTTAATCCATTGAAATGTGCGGTGGAGCCCGTGCCCGAGCCGTGATTGCTGTGACTGTGAAGATGTCCAAAGCTGCCATAGTTCGTGTAGCCCGGGTAAAAGGGGACGTGTAGTAGATAGGCCTGGATAGGACTGTGCTGTTTGGGAGAGGGCACTGTGTGGGAGGACCGTGATGGTGACGCTGCATTGGTGGTGATCACTGTGCTGTGACCCATCCCATGGCCCTGCGGCCCGTCGCTGCGCTCTTACACTGTCTGAGGACGTTGCGTCTCAGCCAGGGACCAGAGTTTGGGTTTAGGGGCCGATGGGGGAGGATGGAATAACAGACGTCACGTTGCTGTTTACCGTGCCAGCGCATGGCCCATTTCTGACGGCTTGTCTTGCGCAACGAGCCTCGGTTCTCCCCGAGGCACGGCGGATGGAGACGAGGTGGTGGGTTTAGCAGACTCGGGCAGTAACTCTGTCCGATCCCCCTGGTCTTTTAATTCCGAGTCGCTCAGAAGGGGATTCCGTTTCTTTGCCATGATTCTCCTCTTTAAATCTGTCGCACACTATGTCCCCCGGGTTCAGCAATTTATGATCTGAGTGAGAGAGAAACAAGAGTTAAGTTACTGTGAAAAAGATGTATACACATTGACAATAAGATACAGATAGGCTACCAATATGTTATAGGCCCTAATTCATGCACTCATGCGTTCATATTTGTGCATATGCTAATTACCATAGTAATCGGCCTAGTTATCATAATAAGTAGGCTAATAAAATAGGCCTGCAAACAACTAGGCATACAGCTACTGAAAACCGTGATATTAATGATTGTGTTTTAATCGTAATAATTATCATTAGGCGATACACAGCCGTCCACACAGCTGCAACCCGCCTTATTATGCAGTTAAAGATAAATCGAATGCTAAACACTTTACGTCACCAGCAATTTTCAGGCACATGATAAGTCAAATGAGGGGAGTTCAAGGTGATTATTATTTAAAGCAATTGTCCCATTATAAATAATATACCACCATTAACCAGCAATTCATTTTGCGCCCTGAGTGGAAACGACTGCGCGATAAAAAATTGATGACTTTTCTACAGACCTGACTCTGTGTCTGTCGAGTCTCCCTTGTCTGTCGGCTTGCTAGGCGTCGTCGTCGTCATTCTTTTCCAGATCGATGTTCTGTCTTCCTCCTCGTCCTCGCTCCGGTTTCGGGGAGTCCAGGTCATCTTTCTCCTTCTTTAGCCTCTCCTGGCGTTGGCGAACCAGGTGGAAAACTTGGGTGAGGGTCATTTTGTGATGAGGCCAGCATGATCTTCTCCCCTTGGTGGGGTAGGGGTTCTTACGGTGCTCGTTCAACCAGGCTTTGAGAGTGGCGGTGGCATCCCGGTCGCGTTTTTTCGGTATGCCGGGTCACGTTAGGGGTATGAACCCAGGGAGCAGCGTAGGGGTGATATCCTATAGACCACAGCCATGCCCGTCGTGTGGTCATAGGGAGAACTCTGAAAAAAGCCGTCGAAAAGAAAATGCTTTTCAGATTAATTTTAACGACTCATAACAATTCAAACATTACAAAAATAAGTTTCAAACAATAACAAGGAGCATAAAAAACACGCACAAACACACACACATACACACCTCTGACGTTTAGGTTGGTTCAAGAAATCAAGCATCAGATGCGTCACCATTGACTT
>NW_019943258.1:114070-125340 GCF_002910315.2 Salvelinus sp. IW2-2015 | reverse complement strand
TGGGCTGTGGGCAGGTCAAATAGAAGGGTGTCTCTTAACACTTGGAGCGGAATTTGACTCTAGTCTACTCTACTGCAGTCATGACAGATGTGTTGGATCATGTAGGCCTAGACATTTTTTTAGATTTTTTTTTTTCATTTGGGCTCATTTTAAAGGACAAATGGGAATTTATTTATCAACAGGTTCTGGTTTTTGGTGACATGGTTTGCGCGACCCCTAGATATCCTCACACTGAGGCAATCAATCATGAATTGTGTAGTTGTGCAATAGATTCCACCTTACAGGAAGCCTGACAAAACCTTCAATTTACACTTGTAACTTTATATCACCATACAGGTAAAAACAATGATATAAAATCAAGAAAATGTCCCATAATGCAATTTGTGTATGCTAATTARGTTCCTATGAGATTTTCAAGTACAGAAAATGTATGACATTGCAATGCCTGTTTTGAAGCKGATTGAAAGACTGAACTCGCAGTAGCCTTTAGGCCTAGGCTTATTTTTTCAATTAAGATCTCATTTCAAAATCAAGAAAGTTAGTAGGCCTACAACTGCCCCCCCCCCCCCTTTTAAAACGTTCCTTTACAGACCAATGATTTGCATATTTATCGTCAATGTGCAATATTACTGGAACACGATTAGGCTGTCTTCTCTTGATATCACCGAAGTTTTCCTACCACCGGAGACTGGGTGCATGATGGGAGGAGATGCTTATGAATGTTGAATGTGGCATATGGGTCTAGCTTGTAAAATAAAAGCAAAATATTGATTTACAAAGACACAGTGACCGAATTGTGATTATTCAATACACTATTTTCACTCACAGTGTAACGTTTCCCAGTAGAGTATGATGGTACAGATACTAKAAATATGTATAAATGTCTTATTTTAGGGCTTATGTAGCGAACCTGCCTAGATGGCTATGCTTCAACGCTAAGGTGTGGGTGCATACCAGGTATTTAGGGATTCATGTTTAAGATCGTTTGCATTTTTGTTGCAAGAATTTATATTCTCACCCAGGTTGTATGCACCAAATTAATATACGTTTTTTTTCTTGTCAGTTTCTGTGCAAAGGCAACGTTATGTTTAGTGAATACACCTAGCGATAGCCTACACTTGAAGTTACAATTCGATTTGGGAAAAACGTTTTAAAATGCAATTTGTCTATACGTCTTGAATATAATTAACCATAAAGGCATGTTTTATTTGTTTCATTCATGCATTGACAAAAAGGGTTTTCGATTTTGAAAATCGAAATGACCTAAAACATCAATTTTTCTCAACTGTTACAAATGTATGCATATTTCGATCCTATTTTATTAGTCTAACAGTTCAATATTGTCCTCCTCCAGACCTACAGATTTAAACTAATGTAGACGTAAATGCATTGATGAAATGTCAATATTTCCTCTATCCCGACAAAAGCGAAAATATATATCGGTTATTCTTTTCCATCTTCAATTGGGTTCGTTATGTTTTTTTCCTCCTTCGCATATGGGAACTGTTTCAACCTCACTTGGCATTCTCACATTGTATCCATGCATCGCTTCCCAACAATGAGCCAGCGAGCCGTTCAACTGGAAGAGAGACGGGAGGGAGAAAGAAGTTGAACAAAGTTGCGCTAGATCATTGCAGAGTTCCCCTATTCCATGCATTCAGGACTGACAATGGTTTCGGACAGATCCAGTGGTCTCACTCTCGATAGCACGATCGCATTACAACGCTAAAAAGCAGTGTGAATTTTTTTTWWTTTTTTTATCAGTGTTCAAACTAAGATTGTGGAAAATCCTTTTTATGGATGAAATCTATTCGTTTTATTGTCTTTAGCCGCAGTTGCTAATAATAATAATAATAGGCCTAATAATAATAATAATAATTTATTTCAATAAATATATATAATGATGATGATGATAATAATGTGTATTTTTTTACATACTCAATATGTTGAATGAGTCTCCACAGAGGCCCTGTTTCTCTGTCCCTCTAGACGTGATTTGAATAACAAACTGCGTGGAGGAGAATTACTAAATAGCAGCACATCTCTGGAACAACAAAACAACAACTCCGTCTCAAAACGATATTTCACAAATGTGGTCAAATCGTTTGGGCTATTTCGACAGTGCAGAAGACAAACATGACAAGCATGTTTTATTACTCCGTGCCCATGGGCTATGCAATGTCCGTCTCAAGATCCAATTTAGCAGTATAAATGATGATTTTCCAAACATTTGCCTCATATTCCTCGAATCATAGAGAGCGGTGTAAATTGCATTAACAGAATGCTCGGGTATTTGTGTCACCGCTTTAAATGTTACACATAAAACGATTCTAAACTATACAATATTTACCTAAGCTGAATATAGATGATTTACGTCTCTGAAATTGTATATATTGGCCCTTTGAAAAATAAATTCTTCAATTTAAAAAGCCTATTTCAAATAAAAACGATGATGTCCTCTTAGGGGACATTGCATCGAACACTTAAATTCCTGGAGGGATCAGCAAAGAAAAACATAATTATGCTATTTAGCCGGATGATGTGTTGCAATCACTGGGCCAGGCAGCACACATACTCTGGGAGATTAAAATAGAAGCCCCAGTCGCTCGCCCGTGTGACTCGGAATAGAGGACATTAGGGCTAAGGGAATTATATAAAGCCCAGGGGAGGCTTCAACTCGAGTGCGGAAAGTAAACTATAGAGATTAATGAAAGGCAGTTAACAAGAGCAAGCTGGCCCACTTCACTAGTTCATTATTACTYTTYTTARTYTTATTATTATTATTATTATTACTWGAGATTATTCWAAATTATTAAACGTAGGCCTATTTCAATATTTTTCCAATAGAAARAATCAAGACAAAGATTGAGTTGTTTAGAAATAGAAACAGGAATATATATGAAATGTTGGGAGTAATTCCATGAAGACATGAGCTAATGTACTCCCGTGTTGATCAACTGATTATAATGATACTAGAAACACTAAAGGTTCACTACTGATTATAAAACAAAACAAAATTGGCACCTGATAAAACAAATATTACTAGCTGTAATAATATAATAATAATTCGATAATAATTAACAGATTTGTTTTCAAATCCTTTCCCAATATCTGTGCCAAATCAAGACACCATTTGTCTCATCTTACAAATCAGCCTTTATCAAAATTTCAAAGATTAGGCCACATTAARATTTTTTTTCTCTCTCAAAAATCCACCACGGTATTGTATTTCCGGAAAGGAAATGGTTTGTCCCATGTTAATACATTGTAATATTCAGGTTTTCCCACCTGGCAGTATTGTTATAGTAAACATGTAATAACTGTGACCATTTCAAGTGGCTCTCTCTCTCTCTCTCTCTCTCCGCCTTCCAGTCTTTGGTCCATTTTAACTAGGCCATTCGATCAGGGACGGCTTTCCGTGACGGATTAAGAATGAGACCCCTGAAATTAGGAGCAAGTGTGACACCTACCTGCGGAAGTGGGAAGGAAGAGTTTGAGCCTTGAGGACAGTGAGAGYCTCGGTTARTGACAAAACCGATGAAACCCTGGAAACTWTGTGGCCTTTACTGTGTGCATGACATGCTAGTCTTGCTATCCTCCTRRRRWKKKKWKKRKARRAMMYMTMRWRKWCKWKCYKSMCYTRAWTAAGGAGGCTCCAACATTAATGATATAACTYGCCAGTGTGCTCTGAAGCCATAAATGCATGGTTGCGTCCTTTTAACAGCTTTGCCACGCCTTGGAAATAGTAATGAGCTCTAAATTTGGCATAAAATCGAACTCATTACTGGAGTTCGCCACCTGATTGCTTTGCTTATAACACGTTGCGGTTGGAAAGTAATTGGGTTAAACGACTGYGCCTCCAGTTARGCCGTTGTTATCATATTCACCTTCATAAGTATCCTCCTACTGCACATGTAGAAAGGAATAGGAAACATAGAGCCAGAAATATACATATATTCAGTAAACTCTTGCCAATATCTTTGTCCAAACCCCACCAAAATGTAAATATTTGGGTAGACCTAAAAGGCTGTAGGCCTATATGTTTTTCACTCGAGAATTTGTGAAATTTCGGCACGTTCTCATGTTGTATAAAGCTGAAGTGCTCTTTTTGTATCGAAAATGTAATTGATACACCTGTCACGGGGTAAAAGAACACAATCCCATCGATAAATARCTCTTTCATTTTCCATAATGTGTTTCTCTTTCAAGCCCTTCTGACACATTTGATAATAACAGTTGTCCCCTCCCGCTCCCCCCAGAATAATCGCTGCACACGTGTATTTTTTTTCTCATAATTTACTTCAAAGATAGTGTATTGTCCATTTTAAATACAAAAATGCTACATTAAATATACATATTAGTCTTTAATACAAATAGACTCAGGCGGCTGCAGCGATGAAGACCATTCTTGTTACATCTTTAGGATTAACCATTCAGAAACTAAGATTTGAAGATAAGCATTTACTCAGAAAATAACTGTTCTCAGAATTTTCCTTTATRYTTATTATTTTTCTTATTTTTTGTAATGCAACCACAAATAATAAATAAAAGTCCGATGGATTTTTGAAAGGGATCAAGGTATTAAATGTTTGACATACCTTTCTTTAGTTCATAAGGGGAGTCTTTACAAAGATCTACCTGCGTTTGGCCTCTGCCTTTCTGGCTTTCTCTTACCAAAGCTTCTGCTCTATTTAACACAGTCTGGTTTAWTCCATTGAAATGTGCSGTGGAGCCCGTGCCCGAGCCGTGATTGCTGTGACTGTGAAGATGTCCAAAGCTGCCATAGTTCGTGTAGCCCGGGTAAAAAGGGGACGTGTAGTAGATAGGCCTGGATAGGACTGTGCTGTTTGGGAGAGGGCACTGTGGGGAGGACCGTGATGGTGACGCTGCATTGGTGGTGATCACTGTGCTGTGACCCATCCCATGGCCCTGCGGCCCGTCGCTGCTGCTCTTACACCTGTCTGAGGACGTTGCGATCTCAGCCAGGGACCAGAGTTTGGGTTTAGGGGCCGATGGGGAGGAGTGAATAACAGACGTCACGTTGCTGTTTACCGTGCCCAGCGCATGGCCCATTTCTGACGGCTTGTCTTGCGCAACGAGCTCGGTTCCTCCCCGAGGCACGGCGGATGGAGACGAGGTGGTGGGTTTAGCAGACTCGGGCAGTAACTCTGTCCGATCCCCCTGGTCTTTTAATTCCGAGTCGCTCAGAAGGGGATCCGTTTCTTTGCCATGATTCTCCTCTTTAAATCTGTCGCACACTATGTCCCCCGGGTTCAGCAATTTATGATCTGCAGTGAGAGAGAAACAAGAGTTAAGTTACTGTGAAAAAAGATGTATAACATTGTGACATAAGATACAGATAGGCTACCAATATGTTATAMGCCCCTAATTCATGCACTCATGCGTTCATATTTGTGCATATGCTAATTACCATAATAATAGGCCTAGTTATCATAATAAATAGGCTAATAAATAATAGGCCTGCAAACAACTAGGCATACAYCTACTGAAAACCGTGATATTAATGATTGTGTTTTAATCGTAATAATTATCATTAGGCGATACACAGCCCAGTCCACCAGCTGCAACCCGRCTTATTATGCAGTTAAAGATAAATCGAATGCTAAACACTTTACGTCACCAGCAATTTTCAGCACATGATAAGTCAAATGAGGGGAGTTCAAGGTGATTATTATTTAAAGCAATTGTCCCATTATAAATAATATACCACCATTAACCAGCAATTCATTTTGCGCCCTGAGTGGAAACGACTGCGATAAAAAATTGATGATTTTTCTACAGACCTYACTCTGTGTCTGTCGAGTCTCCCTTGTCTMTCGYCTTGCTAGGCTCGTCGTCGTCATTCTTTTCCAGATCGATGTTCTCGTCTTCCTCCTCGTCCTCGCTCCGGTTTCGGGGAGTCCAGGTCATCTTGTTCTCCTTCTTTAGCCTCCTCCTGGCGTTGGCGAACCAGGTGGAAACTTGGGTGAGGGTCATTTTGGTGATGATGGCCAGCATGATCTTCTCCCCCTTGGTGGGGTAGGGGTTCTTACGGTGCTCGTTCAACCAGGCTTTGAGAGTGGCGGTGGCATCCCGGGTCGCGTTTTTTCGGTATGCCGGGTCYCCGTAGGGGTATGAACCCAGGGGAGCAGCGTAGGGGTGATATCCTATAGACCCAGCCATGCCCGTCGTGTGGTCATAGGGAGAACTCTGAAAACAAAGCCGTCGAAAAGAAAATGCTTTTCAGATAATTGTCAACGACTCATAACAATTAAAACATTCCAAAATAAGTTCCAAACAACAAGAAGGCACCATAATAAACACATACAAACACAAATACACACACACACATACACACCTCTGACGTGTAGGTTGGTTACAATAAATCAGAAGCGTCAGCAATGCACTTTTAAAATTTTACACAGATGGACATTGTTCTCAACTTTATTTTTCTTTGTGCGTTTTTGTATTCAAGATTTCAAGACTGTCTTGCTGACTGTAGCCACAACAAAGTKATCTATGCGTAGTGAAAGCAACCTCATTTACAAATTAGATGAAGCCTTAAGATCATGCGTAACAGGCCTACCATGTCTTCTCTTGTCATAATTTTACCAAYACAGGATTTTACTATCATTATTTCCCACTATTCRTCAGCTGGCCTGAATACCTGGTTTCATTTGAGTATAACTGCGTGCTCAACTCACATTCAGATTTAGAACATGTTAAATATTAGGATCTGTGTTCCCAAGTTAACGAACATTTGGTCAATGCCCATAAAAACAACCGAGTAGCCCTAAATAAACGAGTTTGTAWTTTCGCATAGACTAATAAAGACCTTATCCAACAAATAACTATAGAATATAATGTGTTCTACCGAGGTGGGGAGCTTGCTGTGTGTTATTGTATGTAAACTGATTCAACACAACGACCTATTTCATTGCTCATTATTTACAGAAAAATTGCATTTATCCAAAGAACAATAACATGCTAATTAGCCTAATTGGTTATTTTGCATGTTCGTCTTTGCATCAAATGGATGGGCCTATTTACAACTAACTTACCCAAATGAAAAAGAGTAATCAGCAAAATACAGACGCACGCTAAACCAGAAATACATTTGCCTCATTTGCACGGTGCTAAAATTCTACACATAGGCCTACCAACAATACAATATAAAATTTTTCCCCAAAAAATTACACTCGGCAATTTCGAGTCAATGCTCTCTCACTTACCACGTATGAAGCGAATGTGGCGGCCGCTCCCGCCTCCGCACTGTACGGGAGATGGGAGTTGTACCCGGGTGAAGCGCTGGTGAACGCGGTAGTTCCGGCATAGGGAGCAAAAGCAGAGCCAGATGAGGATCTACCAAGTTCTTCGGTCCTGGGTCCCGATATAACGCTGGTGCTGTACGCRGGGCATGAATACAGCGCCAAAGAAGGGGATGGCTGGTACAAATAGCCCTGAGGATACGCCATGGTGAAAGCCRCGAAAGTAAGCAACTTACTTGCGCACTTTTCCTCTTTATTTTCTCATGCACTGTCCGATTTCAGTCATAGGAGTCTCGTATCAACAGACCGCTGTCTGTTCCCCTCTAAATGATTGTGGTAAAAAGCAAAAATATAAACAAATACATAGACTTAGATATAGATTTTTAGTTGCTGATAGTCAGCTTCAACTGACGGTTGTGTTTGCTTGCTACGCTCTATTTTTCCTATCTCTCTCTCTCTCACTTGCTCACTCTGTCTCATGCCGTGCAGAAGAAGTTTTTTGCCTTCCGATTGGGGTCTTTGCTTGGGAAAATGTCCTGCCAAGATGCTAAGTTGGAAATTGAGGATTCTGACGCCTACTACGTTCTTCACGCTCCTCCTATCGGGGTGTAGTCATCGAAGGAAAAGGCAAGCTTATGCTGGGTTAATACCACAGCCCTGCCTATCTCTGTCTGTCTCTCTCTCTCTCCCTCTCCATGTTTTCTTTTTTCTCCCCGCTTTCCCCCCTCCCTCTCGCCCTCTCTTTCTCTCACTAACAATCCCTCTCCCGCTATTTCTCTATTTGTTTTTCTCTAACAAGGCTCGGTGCTGTAGGACTCCAGTGCACCAGCCCCTGGATGGCGATATCATGCGAGCCAGTATATCAACTCCAACTTTCTTCTTATTCTAAATACACGAAGCCGTCACTTTCACACTTGATCAATAACAAATGGGCTGTTGTCTGTCAGAAAGAGCTTTTCAGATACTGAAGGGGAAAAAGCGCTCCATGTTCTGCACGCTGCTCTTCTTTTTTCCATGGTTTATGGTTTATTGTTTCTTTTGAGCGCAAAACTTGTCTTTTTGAATAGATGCCTCGTAACAGCCTAACTGACTGTCGGTGATCCTACGTGCCGTAAATTAAAATCCGCAACGGCAGCTAAAAAGGGGTGACGGTTTTTGATTTGGATATATTTTGTGCATATCGACATTCTTACGCCAGACGCATTTTGCGTTGTTAGGGTAAGACATGGCAAGAGCATGCATACATTATGGCGCGAATAATACACAGTAGAATATAAATATAACCTTTATCCCAAACAATTTAGGTTTGGCTGTTTGTGTAAACGTATTTTTTTTCTTAACCAGCAATTTGTAATATTAGCTGAAATCTAGGAAGCATTCCACTCAACTGTGGGATAAGCAACTCTTAACGTGTGACAGCTGTTAACTGAAGCGGCTGCTAAATAGTTTTCTCCATYGATCCAGGAATAAACCAGTCACATACACTCTCTCGCTCTCTCTCACCCCGAAAGTCYTAAAAGCCCCAAGCGAGGGCAGATTAGTACCATATGAACTACAGCAAATCCGCTATGACCACTGGATGTWATCTCCTTTGATGCCACCAGATACGTTTCTCTGCAGAAATATGGATAGTCCCGATTTATTTAATATATTGCGTTTATCGGCCATTATGGATATCCAGATTTTTCATTTCAGCACAATGGCTTTTTACGCACCTGTGCCATATATTAATAACTCCTGAATTATTTATTACATTATCATCAATATAATGATAGGCCAATATTAATAGGCCTAATGATAATACAAATATGTATACTAGTTAGGCTATACTATATAATAGTATTTATATTATAATAATATTGCACGATTTATTTTTAAACTTGTAATAGTTTTATATTTAGATAATACATTTTAGACTCATATTTTAACCACAATAAAGGTATAATAATGCATATCCGGATTGAATTTGTTTTTGTAATACAGACATCCACAGGCCTTATAGTCACAGTGCTGATTGTTTCTGGCTTTATAGTTCAAATCTCCGATAAACCGAAAGGGATCGCTGTAGGCGCTGCTAAAAAGTGTGTGCATAGTGTCACGTGTTCCTACGCTTTGAAARCCTCTGGAGWGCAGCAGAGAGTAGTGACGCTGGTACAGTGAGCCAATGCAGAGTTGGGGAAAGGCAAGAAAGATACATACATGAAGAGAGAATAATGATGYTGACAARGYTACTAGAATACCTACTTTTACWACCACRCGCAYTGCTATGATAGCCGAACTAATTATTGTTACCCCAACAGTTTTTCTTCCTCATGTTCTTGCAGCAACATCTATGACAACACTCGTATAWAAGGTTCAGGATACTKATGTTGATATTGTTTATACTAGACCTACTACATCTATTTTTGAAGAAAAAGTAGAGGTCTAGAAATAATGATATCCTACTCTACTGATGATGATCATTATAATACTATTAGGCCTACTACTAATAATAGTACTACTATTATTGATAATATTTTGCCATTAATAAACTGATACAAAAAGGCACTCGCACATCTGAGCAATCTTATTTGCAGGTGCATGGCATCAATTGAACAAGATGAAGGAAAAGGAAACCGCACACTGCTCTTGATAGTATCACCGATATTAAATAAGCTTACGTATTGGGATTTGTGCCATTAATAAACTGAAAACAAAGTCAAAATATTTTATTTAATGGTAGGCCTATGCCAATGTATTTCCCTTTTGAGCAGGGCTACAATAGATATGTGCCATAAAGGTATTTGCTACTGTTGTTTATAAATATTGTTTAAATATAGACTACAGCTAACTATTAGCCCATAATTGATTTCGTATAATATACAAATTAATCAATAATAATCTAAGTAAACACCTATCCCAAGTGTAATTGTACTTTTCCCATTGAAGTTGTCATGAGTGCCCGCAATGGTTTAAGCCACATTCATTGCATTATTGGCCAATTATATTTACTGTTCRTCAATGAGGGACGTAATGAATGGCCAATGCTCAGTCACTCATCTCTGAATAGCATACCGGTTACCAGGGATACCGAGAGAGGAGAGAGGTATTTTGAATGACGTCAATATGCATTGATACTCTATTATCGACAATAATGACTTCCCCGGCACCATACGCGCATGATAAGAGGTCTATTCTGAAGTAGGACGAGGGGGTGTGTGTATATGTGTGTTTGTGTGTGTGAGATCACAAGGAGCGGGAAAATACTTATAGCTCGTGCTGAGGAAAAGGTAGGAAACGGATCATTTTCCTTTACAGAATTATACCCTAGCTGAAGTTGTGTGCACTCTCGCTTATTTAATCGGTTATAATATTATATTAGAGCATAATCAAATACATGGGATAAAATCGTTTTCAAGTATAAGCTAGTCTGTATGTTATACATATGTCATACCACTTTGAAGCTGTGTATTTACCTATTATATATGTATTTCAAATCAAGTGTGTATTCTACTTCTATTTAAATATATGAAACGTCATAGTTGTCAAAACATACGTTTGATAAGATATAGAAAAAACGGACAATAAATTGACATATCTTATGACATGCTCAAGCAAAAGCTTTACGCACACTCTGCTGGACATCATTGACTGGAAGCTATTCCAAGTGTCTTACACTTGTTAGACTTTTGTATAGATATGAAAAAGCAGTACAATTCAGACAGCTTCTGTAGGACTAGTCCACACTGGTCGAGAAACCAGTAAGAGCAGAAGAGAGAGCCCAGCCGTGGAGCAAACCAAACATGCTTATGAAGGATGAAGTATCACAGTGAAAATGCCTGAGGGAGCAGGCGTAATCTCATTTGGATTTAGAGACTATTATTAGAAAGCATTAACTATTGTACTAGACTAATTGCCTCTCGCGTTCATAGAGATGATGGTTAAGTTTAATTAAGTTGGTTAACGTCATGCGCTTGACAGATTCCTTCGTTGGCACAAGGTCAGGTATGCTGTGCTCTCTAG
>NW_019943258.1:76653-109590 GCF_002910315.2 Salvelinus sp. IW2-2015 | reverse complement strand
GTGTGTGTGTGTGTGTGTGTGTGTGTGTGTGTGTGTGTGTGTGTGAGAGATCCCAAGGAGCGGGGAAAATACTTATAGTTCGTACTCAGGAAAAGGTAGGAAACGGATCATTTTCCTTTACAGAAATGTACCCTAGCTGAAGTTGAGTGCACCTCTCGCTTATTTAATCGGTGATAATATTATAATAGAGCATAATCAAATACATGGGATAAAATAGTTTTCAAGTATAGGCTACTGTCTGCATGTTATAAATATGTCATACCACTTTGAAGCTGTGTATGAACCTATTATATATGAATTTCAAATCAGCTGTATATTCTACTTATATTTAAATATATTAAACGTCATAGTTGTCAAAACATATGTTTGATAAGATATAGAAAAAACGGACAATAAATTGACATATCTTATGACAGGCTCCAGCATAAGCTTTACGCACACTCTGCTGGACATCATTGACTGGAAGCTATTCCAAGTGTCTTACACTTGTTTTACTTTTTTATAGATATGAAAAAGCAGTACAATTCAGACAGCTTCTGTAGGACTAGTCCACACTGGTCGAGAAACCAGTAAGAGCAGAAGAGAGAGCCCAGCCGTGGAGCAAACCAAACATGCTTATGAAGGATGAAGCATCACAGTGAAAATGCCTGAGGGAGCAGGCTTAATCTCATTTGGATTTAGAGACTATTATTAGAAAGCATTAACTATTGTACTAGACTAATTGCCTCTCGCGTTCATAGAGATGATGGTTAAGTTTAATTAAGTTGGTTAACGTCATGCACTTGACAGATTCCTTCGTTGGCACAAGGTCAGGTATGCTGTGCTCTCTAGAAAGCAGTGGTTAGTTGGTACCTATAGGAGGGAAACCCGCTTCAAGTATTCATAAGAATTTAGAAGCCCTTCTAAATATGTGTCCTAAACTGATTAGTTGACACCAACTTTTCTTTGTTGTATTAGCTGTGGGCTTTTGCCACTTGGAAGCCAATTGAAATTCAAAACAGTGTCGCTCCCAATGCTTTGGGGAGATCTGCTGCAAATAATGGATGCTATTTATTTTTGACCTTGCAGTTTTTTTTAATGAAATGCTTAAACATACTTGCACAGCATCCCTCGACTGAACAACTGCATTGAATTTGCGAATCCTATTGCTGACAAAAGCAATTCATTTGTAGGTGGTGCAACATTATTGTGGCTATATAGCCTACTATCTAGTTGTAAAAGTATTAGTGATTGAATCAACACTACTGATATTTATCTGGTGTCATAAGATGTTTTGGGGATATTTCATGTAATATTATTCTAAATGGGCATGATTTTGTTATTATCCAAGTTACCAATATGAAAATATTAAAAACCAAGATAATACACATTGTGCTGTTTGTGTGTATTTTTGTTGTTGGTTCATTTATTATTTAATGTATGCACCCATTTACCTATGCAGTCATATCCAAGTATTTCTCTTCTTTATAACTTAACTTCCATTTTGTAATGTGGTCAAAAGTCAGCAGTGTGTACGGCCATCTTTGTTGTGTGATGTCATGCTGCTATCCAGTTTTACTAGAGATGCCTACAGATGGTGGCATGGAGTTCACATCAGACTGACATTCAGGTCACACTCCTTTTACTTCAAATGCGAACCTAACTATATTTTCTAACCAACATTTGAAACAAACATGTAAATTACAAAACAGAAATTCCCCTATTCAAGTATTCAAGACATTAGGTCTTTGTTAATGTATGTATTGTTCAGAAAACATTCTGTAATTACATACAATCATTTGATATAACTAGTTTAATAACATACTTATTGCTATAGTACACACCAGGGCAACATCTCAACTGATTTGGTCCCCTTGATATTTTTCTTTTCTAGGTCACTTTCTGTCGGTGTCTGTCTGCCAATCTGAATTAAGATGAATGGGCTAGAATGAGTCCACTCCTTTTCTCTGGAGCCTGTCTCCCCTCTGCTCCCTCTACCCCAGGCTGAATGGAAGGGGCGGGGTTAGCTAAGTGTTGAAATGATGACCCTATTATCACCATGATGAGAAGCCATTCAGAAATCAGAGATATCAGACAAAGATTTTGGGCCCTTCCACCCTTTCTTCTCTCTCTCTCTCTCTCCATCTCTCTCTTCCCTCTCTCTCTCTCTCCTCTCTCTCTCTCTCTCTCTCTCTCTCTCTCTCTCTCTCTCTCTCTCTCTCTCTCTCTCTCTCTCTCTCTCTCTCTCTCTCTCTCTCTCTCTCTCTCTCATCTCTCTCTCTTCTCTCATCCCACTGCCAACTGTGCAGATTATGATTGATTTGCTTGAGACGGATTGCAGGAAGCAGACATTGATTTTTCAATGTCTTATCAAAAAATATATTTACAGTTGTATCCAGCTTTCTATGGGTCACCACGTCCCATCCCACCCACTCTGTTTCTTTCTAAAGGGATAATACACCCTATTCCATGACAAGACAAATTACCTGTAATTTTATTTTTAGAAATTAGTCAATAGTTCTAGTGACTAAATGAATATTGATTGGGCATAATGAAGCCTGAGTAAAGTGAAAACAAGCTCTTTGAGGCAGGCACCTCCCCATCAGCACCTAGCTAACCTCAGCCTGACTGCATGGGCTCTGCTCTGTGGTGAACCCACGCCATCACTGTTATTATGCTATTATGTGCACTGTGGGAGAAATAATGCACATGTTATGCACATTATAGACTTATGATGATCCGCTTACCAGTTGTGGTGTTAGCCTAAAGATCACAGATGGTCCATGCTCATAAAGTGTACTGTATTCATCCCCCATTTCTACGTCTCTCACTGGTGTAGGTAAACTGATTCAGGATCAGAGGGAATGTCTGTCTGTTGTCTTAGCAGATATAAGAAAAAACACACTATTATGGAGGACTTGTTATGATAATGCTATAGGTTCCATGTGGTTGCCGTTTCATATGCATATATACAACAACTCCTTTGAAGCTGTTGAGGTGTTCAACCCGAAACGCCTTGAAAAGACACAGCAGCACTAAAATATAAATCAACTACTGGAATGATGATGTACAGTACTGCACATCAACCCAGTCTAGTGGGGGAGTGGGTTATACCCTGGATATTAGCATTTTACTAATCCAATAGAAATTGTGTGAGTGAGAGTTGTGGATCGGCGGTTGGGTAAGACGTTAGAGATGCTGCTTGGTTATGTATGTGAAGGTAATAGAAGTTGATGAGGTTGATGATAGATCACAGCCCAGGTAGTGTAAACACATTAACCCCCCAGGGCTGCCTGGTTATGTTGTGTACATGAGATATCTCCCATAAGCCCCCTTTCTTCTCATCCCATCAGCCCCCTCTTCTACCCTCCCACCCTCTTCACACTCTCCTCCCTCCCCTCCTCACCCTCTCTCCTCATCATTCTTCTCCCCCATCAACCGCCTACCCTTCCTCCTCACCCTACTAGTTTGGAGCACAAACTACCACCAGCCGTACCAGTAGCAGAAGCTACGTACTATAATCTGTCAACATGCCCTTTAATTGGAGCTAGTTAGAAAACAACACATGCTAGTTTCCAGTTCCAGTTGTGCTGTTGATCTCTTGTGGCAGATGTCAAAGAACACGCAGTTCAAGAGAGGAGGAGAGGAAAATAAATGATCCCTGGAGAGATTGTAGCATAATTAAAAGTGTATTTTAATAGGCTTGTAATGCTGAAGTGAACACATTCCAGTCTTGTTGCCTTAAGTAGAGGGCGAGCTCTGTGGCTGCTGATGGTTGGAGGAGGGCAGTGGGGTTCTGCTGAGGGAGCTTGTAAACAATATTACCTGACCGTCATCAGACAGGCAGGCTCCGCCTGGTGTCGGTCACTGGCTGCACTTACAGTAGGGCTACAAGACTGTGTTTGAAATGGCACCCTATTCCTTATGTAGTGCACTACTTCGCGTCAAAAGTAGTGGACTAATAGAGAATAGGGCTTTGGTCAAAGGTAGTGCACTATATAGGCAATAGGGTGCCAGTTTGGACCCACATCAGCACTTTGCCCTCGTTCTTTCCCACACACCCCGTTCCATTATGTCTTTTGTTTCCCTAAATGAGGTATTTTAATCCAGAACAGAACACCACCTCTCTCTCTCTTCTTTTCTTTCTGCTCTCTCTCTCGTTCTCTCTCTCTCTCTATGTGTGTTTCTCACTCTCTTTCTTTTCTCTCTCTCTCTTGCTCTCTCTCTCTCTGTTTCTTCTCTCTCTCTCACTCTCTCTCTCCCTCTGCCTATAGCCACTCGGGATGTCTGTCTACCTCCTACATTAAACCCACCACAGACCCAGCGGTAGGTTACAGTGAGAAAATGGATTGCAGGGCCTTGATTTGAGGCCTGTACACTGTAATCAAATGGTTAAAGACCAGAGTAGAGCAGAGTAGGAGGAGGAGTAGTATGTTCTCCTGTACATTTCAGTGCAGCGATGTTGCTTTTTTATGTTTTCTAAGGGAGGCCTTTGATGCCATATCCTCTTACCTTTGTAGTCCTAGCAGCCATGTTTCATAAACATGCAATGGAAACATCCTTGAACATTTGAAATGTAGATTGCTCTCTCTCCCCGCCACTCTGTATTCCGCACGTGCCCAGTCGCATTCTCCCTCTCCTTCTCTCTCCCAGCTCTGAGGTATAGAGTTACCTCTCCCACTGCCTGTGATACACTTACTCGTCTTACAGTCTTACCCCTCTGTTCTGTGTGTCATGTATAATCTGCAGAAACAACAATGCCCACATGGTTTTCTTCTCTGTAATGAAGTATGTATTCCAGTGCAACAGTGGTGCTGTGTTCTCTGTATTCATTACAGTGGGTTTTTGTTTCAGGACAATAACCACCAGCCAGCAGCTTTAACACATTGTGCTGTKTGATTAGTGTGAGGAAGTGCCAGGTGTAAACTGACAGCAGAATGTGATGTAGGCGTTGTTGTCTGTACAATCACATCTCTCTGGATATTGTTTTTATTGCACATCAGTAATAAGCTATGTTTACTAAATTGTTGTACACTGTATAAACAGAGGCAATAGTAAACTTGAAATCATTGTCCACATTGTTGTCTTTGTAATCAATTTGGTTCCTCAGTCAGGCCCTGTTTTGAGAGACCGACAGCACACAGCACCTGACACACCGCCCTGGGCCCTGGGTGATAGAGKCAGACGCAGAGCTCCTCTCCTTAATGCCTCACACCTGGTGCAGATCTGGAGAGGCTTCCACCACAGGTACTGTCTTACGTCCTCTCAATCCCCTAGTCAAACCCCTCAGGTATTTTGTCCTCCCCAGTGGATGTCCATGAGGTGCGTTTGTTTCCCTTTGCCACCCGACTCTCAGCTCAAGGTCCAGTGTGTGTGTTGTGGTGTAGGAGTTATCAGGTGGTGTCTATAATCCCACAGTCCATCCTCCTCATGACTCTCTCCTTTCCCCCCTTATTTCTCTGTGATGTGTTTAACAACTGGGCGAACTAGCTATCTGCGAGTACTACTCACCTTTCAGCTGCCTTACAGGCACATCTGCTGCATGCCGTAGTGACTAAGACTGAGACGCCATAGCTAACCAGCTAAGGTAAACACAGCAGGGAGATCAAAGGAAAGGCAGGCTGCAGGCTCGGCTGCCGCTACGCCACCTGAGTGTGTTGACGGCAACGCACCAGAGCGTGACATGACCTGGCAATGGAGACGCCTTTAGAGTGGAATACCCGCTTTGTGCCATTTATTTTGATCCAGACCAAAACAAGCCGCAGGCCTAATATAGTTCTATAGATGTGACATAGTTCTGCAGATACGACCCAGTTAAGTTGAAAAGTGTTAAGTTGAAAAGTGTTATGTTAAAAGTGTAAATTGTTTAGTTGTTAGGCTTCCTAGAAGGTATTGAAGGAAACATATTATTGAAATAAAATGTAATCTAGTTTGAAAATACTGTACTGACATTTGCATAAAATAGGATATGAATGATACTGTTCTTTTATAGACGTACTTTATTTGTGTTGACATGTGACTCCTTCCTCCCCGATGCAAATGAAACCTAAACATTAGTGGAGGGGAAGGCAACCGTGGCACATAAAGGGTTCTCTGAGCCTCCAAACACTTTTAACAGACAACTATCACTAATCACTCCCAGTGCACTGTGGCGTGTAATTACTCTGCCAAACGTTTGCCGTTCAGAGTTTAGCACCGGGAGCCCTGAACTGGCTTTCTGTCTGTTGTCACCATGCCGGGTGTTGTGGTGGGAGCTGTGGGGGGCTTTCTTTCTCCTTCTCTCTCTCTCTCTCTCGCTCTCTCTCCTCTCTCTCTCCTCTCCCTCTCTCTCTTCTCTCTCTCCTTCTCTCTCTCTCTCTCTCTCTCTTCTCTCTCTCTCTCTCTTCTCTCTCTCTCTCTCTCTCTTCTCTCTCTCCTCTCTCTCTCTCTCTCTCTCTCTCTCTCTCTCTCTCCTCTTTCTCTTTCTCTGTCTTTAATCTCTCTCTCTCTCGCTCTTTCTCGCTCTTTCTCACGCTCTCTCTCTCTCCCTCCTCCCCCTTTACCAGGGCTGGAAGCTGAGCCTCCCTCTCAATTTTAGAGAAATTGTCCTCACGCGGGAGGGGAGAGGAGGAGAGGACTGACTGAGGTTGGTGCTTCCGGCTTTGTGGGGCCCATTAAGCAGGCTTTGAAACCTTAGCCATCCGGAGATCAGAAATAGCCTTATTGACTGGGCCCAGGGTGAATGAGCACACAGGGTCCGGAGAGTTCACCCTGCCGAGCTGAGCACGAGACGCATGCTAGAATGCTCTACAAAGGGCTACAGACATTAATTTTACATTAGAGAAAAATAACAGTATGGGGATTATTTTTTGAGTTTTCAATGGTTTCACTTCAGGGTTGAATTACCACTTTGTGTTTGGATTTATTCTACAATTTACTGCTCATATTGTTTTAAAACCCGCATCCCAGAAATTACTTTAACCCCCCCCTCCCCCCTCTCTCTCGTCTCTCTCTCTCCTTTTATTTACTTTATTTAACTAGGCAAGTCAGTTAAGAACAAATTCTTATTTACAATGACGGCCTTTTACTAAGGAGATTGTCTGTCTGCTGAGTGATGTGTCCTCTATTGTGTGAAGGCTGATAAGACGACACGCATGGAGAGCTGAGCAGGTAGGGAGTACAGAGCAGGGAAGAGGAAGCTGACTGGAGAGCAGAGCAGGTAGGGAGTACAGAGCAGGAGAGGGAAGCTGACTGTGAGCGGGCAGGAGAGGGCTTAGTGTAGGAGTAAGAGCGGGGAGAGGAAGCTGCTGGAGAGGTAGAGTACGGAGGGAGTACATCCGAGCAGTGGAGAGGAGAGAGAGCATGGAGAGAAGCAGGTAGGAGACAGAGCAGTAGAAGCTGACTGGAGAAGTCGAGCAAGTAGAGCAGGAGAACAAGTAGCAGGAGATGGAGAGGAACTGACTGGGAGAGCAGAGCGTAGGGAGTACAGAGAGGGAAGTACTGGGCTAAGCTGGAGAGGACATTGAGCAGGTAGGGAGTACAGAGCAGGGAGAGGAAGCATCCTGGAGACTGAGCAGGTAGGGATACAGAGCGGAGAGGAAAGCTGACTGGAGAGCAGAGGGCAGGTAGGGAGTACAGAGCAGGGAGAGGAAGCCTGGACTGAGGCAGAGCAGGTAGGGAGTACAGAGCAGGGAGGAGCTGCCTGGAGAGCAGAGCAGGTAGGGAGTACAGAGCAGGGAGAGGAAGCTGACTGGAGAGCTGAGAGGTTAGGGGTAGAAGCAGGGAGGAAGCTGACAGGCAGAGCAAGCAGTAGGGAGTACAAGCGGGGAGAGGAAGCTCCTGGAGAGCAGGAGAGTAAGGGTAGGGGGAGTAGAGCAGGGCAAGGAAAGCTGAGAGAGAGGGCAGAGCGCAGGTAGGGAGTACAGAGCAGGGAGAGGAGCTTCCTGGAGAGCGAAGCGTAGGAGAGTACAGAGACGGGAGAGGAAGCTGACTGGAGAGATGAGAGGTAGGGAGTACAGAGCGCGGGAGGGAAGCTGCTGGAGGCGAGAGGTAGGGAGTACAGAGCAGGGAGAGGAAGCTCTGGAGAGCAGAGCAGGTAGGGAGTACGAGCAGGGAGACGGGAAGCTCCTCGGAAGCGAGCAGGTAGGGAGTACCGACAGGGAGACGAGGGAAGCTGCCTGGAGAGCCAGAGCAGGTAGGGAGTACGGGGCAGGGAGAGGAAGCTGACTGGAGAGCAGGCGTAGGAGTAAACAGAGCAGGGAGAGGAAGCTGCCTGGAGAGCAGAGCAGGTAGGGAGTACAGAGCAGGGAGACGAAGCTGCCTGGAGAGCAGAGCAGGTAGGGAGTACGGAGCAGGGAAAGGGAAGGAGAAGGAAGGGGATCCCATAATGCCTATTAGCTGGATTTCACGGGCTGCCTCTGATCTCCTGCTTTGACAGGAGCCTTTATGAGAGGCTGGGTGTGCCAGGATCACCGCCTGGTTCCCCCTGTCCTGTCTCAGAGTATAATCACACACACACAGACGCATGCATGTAACAGACACATGCAAGCAGTTTTCATGCAAAAAGTTTTCACCGCACTTGGCATTTTTCCTATTTTGATGCCTTACTACCTGGAATTAAAATGGATTTTGTGGGGGTTTGTATCCTTTGATTTACACAACATGCCTACCACTTTGAAGATGCAAAATATTTTTTTCTTGTGAAACAAACATGAAATAAGACAAAAAAAATAGATAACTTGAGCATGCATAACTATTCACCCCCCAAAGTCAATACTTTGTAGAGCCACCTTTTGCAGCAATTACATCTGCAAGTCTCTTGGGGTATGTCTCTATAAGCTTGGCACATCTAGCCCCTGGGAGTTTTGCCCATTCATGGCAAACTGCTCCAGCTCCTTCAAGTTGGAAGGGTTTCCGCTTTCTTTAAGCAATCAGCAATCTTTAAGTCATGCCACATATTCTCAATTGGATTGAGGTCTGTGCTTTGACTAGGCCATTCCAAGACATTTAAATGTTTCCCCTTAAACCACTCGAGTGTTACTTTAGCAGTATGCTTAGGGTCATTGTCATGCTGGAAGGTGAACCTCCGTCCCAGTCTCAAATCTCTGGAAGACTGAAACAGGTTTCCCTCAAGAGTTTCCCTGTATTTAGCGCCATCCATCATTCCTTCAATTCTGACCAGTTTCCCAGTGCCTACCGATAAAACACATCCCCGCAGCATGATGCTGCCACCACCATGCTTCACTGTGTGGATGGTGTTCTCGAGGTGATGAGAGGTGTTGGGTTTGCACCAGACATGGTGTTTTCCTTGATGGCCAAAAAGCWAAATTTTAGTATCATCTGACCAGAGTTCCTTCTTCCACATGTTTGGGGAGTCTCCCACATGCCTTTTGGCAAACACCAAACGTGTTTGCTTATTTTTTTCTTTAAGCAATGGCTTTTTTTCTGGCCACTCTTCCATAAAGCCCAGCTATGTGGAGTGTACGGCTTAAAGTGGTCGTATGAACAGATACTCCAATCTCCGTTGTGGAGCTTTGCAGCTCCTTCAGGGTTATCTTTGGTCTCTTCGTTGCCTCTCTGATTAATGCCCTCCTTGCCCGGTCCGTGTGTTTTGGTGGGCGGCCCTCTCTAGGCAGGTTTGTTGTGGTGCCATATTTTTTCAATTTTTTTAATAATGGATTTAATGGTGCTCTGTGAGATGTTCAAAGTTTCAGATATTTTTTTATAGCCCAACCATGATCTATACTTCTCCACAACTTTGTCCCTGACCTGTTTGGAGAGCTCCTTGGTCTTCATGGTGCTGCTTGCTTGGTGGTGCCCCTTGCTTAGTGGTGTTGCAGATTCTGGGGGCCTTTCAGAACAGGTGTATATATACTGAGATCATGTGACAGATCATGGGACACTTAGATTGCACACAGGTGGACATTATTTAACTAATTATGTGACTTCTGAAGGTAATTGGTTGCACCAGATCTTATTTACGGGCTTCATAGCAAAAGGGGTGAATACATATGCACACACCACTTTTTAGTTTATTTTTTGGGGGGACTTTTTTAAAACAAGTTTTTCTTTTTTCACTTCACCAATTTGGACTATTTTCTGTATGTCCATTACATGAAATCCAAATAAAAATCCATTTAAATTACAGGTTGTAAAGCAACAAAATAGGAAAAACGGCAAGCGGGATGAATACTTTTGCAAGGGACTGGTTTGATTTTATTTTTACCAAATGTTTATTGTGTGTTCTTATTATTTGATCATTTCGCTGTCATTCATTGACTTTGACCATTGTGGTGAGGTTTTGGGGTGAAGTACTGTAGGTCTTTCCCAGGGCAATATATATCATTTTTTAGCTTGCCATACGGCATATCCATTTAGAGAGTAGTGATTATTTTAGCATGTAGTACAATGTAAAATGTCTATCATTATCTTTTAATTTCAAAAGTACATTTGCAAGATATCGTTATGCCATTACACCACTAAACTTACAGAGCTTAATTTATATGTCTCTCGCAGTAGCTGTGATATTGTAAAGGGTTTTCAGAAAGCTCTATTTTATCGTTGATGTAGTAATTTCACTTCATCAGTGGGTTGCGACTAAAAATAGAGGCGGGATTAGCTTCACGACCAGACTATCTCAGCAGGCTTTGATAACATAATGGGAGCTGGCTGCTCATGCTAACAARYATCTGATATGGGTTCATAACTCTACAAAACTACACAAGATACTTCAGCYTTTAAAAYAAGTGTAAAATGCGAWGATCATTTTAAATTCTCAGGAAAAAATGATGTGTGTCTCTTTCCYTGTTAATTCCTTTGTTGAGGCATATTTTTAAAAGATGAAAACACTTTCTTTACTGCCTTTCTATTTTTCTTCTTTCTATTCTGCACAAATTAGCTACGGTCCTGGAGGGCAAAATGAGAGGAGGTTACTGGAAGACTATGTGTTTAATTAATTGAAAAATGCTCGAATTGCTTTTACAGTTGTTATGTGAAGTGAAAAAAAGGAATCCGTGTTGCCAGTACTCATCCATAATTAGTACCCAGGGGAATTAKATWTTTTGCATTAGCCATGTTGCACCACTTAGGACACAAATGTCTATTTTAGCTATGAAAGCAATGCTGTCTTAAGTGCAGCGTCTGTAGAAGACAGCTGTGGGGAGCTGAGGGGAGCAGGCTGGTGTATTTCACTGAGACACCCCAGTGGTCTGGGGGACCGGAGGGGTCCTTCCACATAGGGCATGCAGAAGAGATATGGCAGTTGAACTCCCATGGGTTAGGCATTACTCAAAGTATTTAGGTTTCTAATTAGACCACGGGACTTCGTCCATCGCTGATGGTCTCACTGGGAACAAATGAGAATCACCCCCACTTTGAGAGAAAGAAAGAGAGGGAGGTGAGAGATTGAGAGAGAGAGAGAGAAGAGAGCGACAGAGAGAAAAGGGGAGCAAAAATGGACCAAGGGAGAGAAAAGCCCTTGTTTATTCAAACTTTAATTAGACATTGACTTTACATTAATGGCTTCAGTGGTGTGTTGTAGTGTTCTAGAGAGGGAGGCTATGGAGCCTTAATGAGCTGTGGCTGTGGTAGACAATGGCAGGAGGGCCATGGAAGACCTACAACCAGCCCCATCTTTAACTGTGCCTAATGGTTTGAGGGCTTGAGGTGACAGTCAACTGGGGTTCACGGTACGCTAGGCCACCTTGCCTGGATACTCCGCTATCTGGCTGGGGGATTCTCCTCYATCCTCATCTTTACCACTGATTGGTCCYTATGTAGCTAGCTAGRTTAGGCATCAACAGCTGACCACAGKAACTGCTGGACTTGTCAAAYTGCATCAGGTTACCAGCMAATGAGAAGTAATAAGGGTTATCCCAARATCACAAGACTTTGATCTTCATGCACAGCAGGATTTAGAAAGGGAGTCAAAGAAGGTACTTTGGAGATTGGATTTGGAATCTGAACCCTGTTTTCTGTGTGTATAGTGGAGAGCGTTGAGGAAAGACACATAGTGGTAATTAAATGTACTAACTTTGGACAGGAGCTGAATGTTTTCACAGTGTATAATCTGGGCTCAACAGAAATTGATCTCTTGGATTAGACACCAGAGGGACTACACAGGCAATTACACTCTAAATGGTATATTCATCCAGAATGACTGTTGTCAGATATAGGCCTTGGGCAGATACATAATCCACTGTAATCTCCCAGTGTTGTGACACTCTCACCGTAGGGTCAACACACCCTGAAGGCATTTATTCAGCTTGTATCTGACTTGTTGTAGAAAGGGTTTATGTGTGATAATGTGGCCATTAAAGTTAGATTTAAAATAAAAGCCTAATGGTTTCTGGCTGTAAATCATGTTCTGCATGCACAATACAACAAGCATGTAATACTGATTTAAACAGTATATTAGCTGAAATTTCTGAAATTCAATTCTTACTAGTTCACTTGTTAAAAAACATTGAGAAACCCTCCACCATCCCATAAAACAATTTCATCTCAGGATTATTAAAAATGGAAGAATTAGGGTAAGAAAATCCATGCGTGAAATTACTGTCCATTCTACTTCAGGCAACATTTCCCAACAGTGGAAATATGTTAATTGGGTTCCTAAAGTAGTTTAATCCTCAGGTTATTTAATTTCCCCAAATAGCCTGAGTGCGTTGGGACAGCAAGAAATGAACGAAAGCCCACTGCCTGAAAACGAGAGAGAAAACCATTGGCCTGAGAGAAGGGGAGAGAGTGAGAGAGAGTGTGGTAGAGATTGAGAGAAACCATAGTTCCAAAGGTACAGCAACAATTCATAATGATCTCAATAATCCTGAATGGAACTTTCTGCAACTCTCTGTCTTTCCAGAATCCCTGGTGATATTTGTTGTTCTGAGACCAGTCATTGGCCATATAGCGTTGCCACAGTGCTACCGCTCATAACAAGAACCTGGCAGCCCCGAGTTCAGGGCATTGCCTGCTAACAGTGCCTCCTTTCCCCTATCCTAGTGTCACAAACAGTGCCCTACTTCCCCCTATCCTAGTGTCCACTCCAGTGCCCTTCTTTCCCCTATCCTAGTGTCCACAAACAGTGCCCTACTTCCCCTATCCTTGTGTCCACTAAACTGCCTCTCCCCCTATCTAGTGTCCCTAACAGTGCCCTCCTTCCCCTATCCCAGTGTCCCTAACAGTGCCCTCCTTCCCCCTATCCAGTGTCCACTACAGTGCCCTCCTTCCCCTATCCCAGTGTCCTCTAAAAAGTGCCCTCCTTCCCCCTATCCAGTGTCCACTAAAGTGCCCTTCCCCTATCCCAGTGTCCACTAACAGTGCCCTCCTTCCCCCTATCCCAGTGTCCACTAACAGTGCCCTCCTTCCCCCTATCCTAGTGTCCTCTAAACAGTGCCCTCCTTCCCCCTATCCAGTGTCCACTAACAGTGCCCTCCTTCCCCTATCCCAGTGTCCATTAACAGTGCCCTCCTTCCCCCTATCCCAGTGTCCACTAACATTGCCCTCCTTCCCCTATCCCAGTGTCACTAACAGTGCCCTCCTTCCCCCTATCAGTGTCCACTAACAGTGCTCCTTCCCCCTATCCCAGTGTCCACTAACAGTGCCCTCCTTCCCCCTATCCCAGTGTCCACTAACAGTGCCCTCCTTCCCCTATCCCAGTGTCCACTAACAGTGCCCTCCTTCCCCCTATCCTAGTGTCCTCTAAACAGTGCCCTCCTTCCCTATCCCAGTGTCCACTAACAGTGCCCTCCTTCCCCCTATCCAGTGTCCACTAACAGTGCCCTCCTTCCCCTATCCTAGTGTCCACTAACAGTGCCCTCCTTCCCCCTATCCCAGTGTCCACTAACAGTGCCCTCCTTCCCCCTATCCCAGTGTCCACTAACAGTGCCCTCCTTCCCCCTATCCCAGTGTCCACTAACATTGCCCTCCCACCCATGTCTGCTCCCGTGCCCCATTGTGTGTATCCACTGACCGTACGGCTGCTCTCCTTTCTCCTCCAGCCCAGCAAATAATGTGGAAAACAAAAAAAGAAAAGAAAATGGATAGCCTTGAAAAGAACAACTAAAGCAAGTTGCCTCGCTGTTGCAGACTGTTCGAACTTGAGAGAGGACAATGCAAGTGCTAAACAATCAGTTTGAATGCTGCGGCGGATCCTTTGAAGAGCAGAGCAAAGTGGAGGTTTGGACAAAGCAGAGGTTTGGACAAAACGTGTTACAAGTTAACACTGTACATCAACAATTACTGACAATTGATGAGAAGTTCATGCATATTTACATAAAATAAAATACTCATAGTGATGATGGATGTTCTGTAATGTAGTATTTTGGATTTTGGGACAACAAAAGTCTAGATTTGAATCGCCACTGCTGTATTACAGTGCCTTGCAAAAGTATTCATCCCCTTGGTGTTTTCCTATTTTGTTGCATTACAACCTGTAATTACATGTAACAGACATACACAAAATAGTCAAATTGGTAAGTGAAATGAAAAAAAGAACTTAAAAATTAAAAACAGAAAAGTGGTGGTGCATATGTATTCACCCCTTTGCTATGAAGCCCTAAATAAGATCTGGTGCAACCAATTACCTTCAGACGTCACATAATTAGTTAAATAAAGTCCACCTGTGTGCAATCTAGTGTCACATGATCAGTCACATGATCTCAGTATGTATACCCTGTTCTGAAAAGCCCCAGAGTCTGCAACACCACTAAGCAAGGGGCACCGCCAAGCAAGCAAAGACCAAGGCTCTCAAACAGGTCAGGGTCAAAGTTGTGGAGAAGTACAGATCATGGTTGGGCTATAAAAAAATATCTGAAACTTTGATCATCCCACAGAGCACCATTAATCCATTATTAAAAAATGGAAAGAATATGGCACCACAACAAACCTGCCAAGAGAGGCCACCCACCAAAACTCACAGACGGCAAGGAGGGCATTAATCAGAGAGGCAACGAAGAGAAAGATAACCCTGAAGGAGCTGCAAAGCTCCACAGCGGAGATTGGAGTATCTGTCCATAGGACCACTTTAAGCTTTACACTCCACAGAGCTGGGCTTTACAGAAGAGTGGCCGGGAAAAAAGCCATTGCTTAAAGAAAAAAAAAGACCAAACACGTTTGGTGTTGCCAACAGGCATGTGGGAGACTCCCAAACATGTGGAAGAAGGAACTCTGGTCAAGATGATACTAAAATTGAGCTTTTTAGGCATCAAGGAAAACGCTGGCACAAACCCAACACCTCTCATCACCTCGAGAACACCATCATCAAGTGAAGCATGGTGGGGCAGCATCATGCTGTGGGGATGTTTTTCATCTCGCAGGACTGGGAAACTGGTTAGAATTGAAACTCTGGAGGGAAACCTGTTTCAGTCTTCCAGGAGATTTGAGACTGGGACGGAGGATCACCTTCCAGCAGGACAATGACCCTAAGCATACTGCTAAAGCAACACTCGAGTGGTTTAAGGGGAAACATTTAAATGTCTTGGAATGGCCTAGTCAAAGCCCAGACCTCAATCCAATTGAGAATATGTGGTATGACTTAAAGATTGCTGTCCACCAGTGGAACCCATCCAACTTGAAGGAGCTGGAGCAGTTTTGCCTTTAAGAATGGGCAAAATCCAGTGTCTAGTTGTGCCAAGTTATAGAGACATACCCTAAGAGTCTTGCAGCTGTAATTTCTGGGGGGGAGGGGGGGGGTGAATAGTTATGCACGCTCAAGTTTTTTTTTTTTTTGTTGTTGTCTTATTTCATGTTGTTTCACAATAAAAAATATTTTGCATCTTCAAAGTGGTGGCATGTTGTGTAAATCAAATGATACATATCCCCCAAAATCTATTTTAATTCAAGGTTGTAAGGCAACAAAATAGGAAAAATGCCAAGGGGGTGGGGACACTTGTTTCCTAATTGTGGCTGAGTGGGTGATTCTCAGACACACGAGGGGAACCTGGTATGTTTACAGATTTAAATTATCATAATGTATATATATAATATACAGTTGAAGTCGGGAGGGTAAAAATACACTGAGGTTGGAGTCATTAAAACTAATTTTTCATCCACTCCACAAATTTTTTGTTAACAAACTACAGTTTTGGCAAGTCGGTTAGGACATCTACTTTGTGCATGACACAAGTAATTTTTCCAACAATTGTTTACAGACAGATTATTTCACTTATAACTCACTGTATCACAATTCCAGAAGGTCAGAAGTTTACATATACTAAGGTGACTGTGCTTTTAAACAGCTTGGAAAATTTCTGAAAATTATGTCATGGCTTTAGAAGCTTCGGATAGGCTAATTGACATCATTTGAGTCAATTGGAGGTGTACCTTCAAACACACTGCCTCTTTGCTTGACATCATGGGAAAATCAAAAGAAATCAGCAAAGAACTCAGAAAAAAATTGTAGACCTCCACAAGTCTGGTTCATCCTTGGGAGCAATTTCCAAACGCCTGAAGGTACCACGTTCATCTGTACAACCAATGGTACACAAGTATAAACATCATGGGACCATGCAGCCGTCATACCGCTCAGGAAGGAGACGTGTTCTGTCTCCTTGAGTTGAACGTACTTTGGTGCGAAAAGTGCAAATCAATCCCAGAACAACAGCAAAGGACCTTGTGAAGATGCTGGATTAAACAGGTACAAAACTACAAAACTGAAAGGTCGCTCTGCAAGGAAGAAGCCACTGCTCCAAAACCGCCATAAATAAGCCAGACTGCGGTTTGCAACTGCACATGGAGACGAAGATCGTACTTTTTGGAAAAATGTCCTCTGGTCTGATGAAACAAAACTAGAACTGTTTGGCCATAATGACCATCGTTATGTTTGGAGGAAAAATGGGTAGGCTTGCAAGCCAAAGAACACCATCCCAACCGTGAAGCACGGCGGTGGCAGCATCATGTTGTGGGGTGCTTTGCTGCAGGAAATGGACTGGTGCACTTCACAAAATAGATAGCATCATGTGGAGGGAAAATGATGTGGATATATTGAAGCAACATCTCAAGACATCAGTCAGGAAGTTAAAGCTTGGTCGAAAATGGGTCTTCCAAATGGACAATGACCCCAAGCATACTTCCAAAGTTGTGGCAAAATGGCTTTAAGACAACAAAGTCAAGGTATTGAAGTGGCCATCACAAAGCCCTGACCTCAATCGTATAGAAAATTTGTGGGCAGAACTGAAAAGGCGTGTGCGAGCAAGGAGGCATCCAACCTGACTCAGTTACACCAGCTCTGTCAGGAGGAATGGGCCAAAATTCACCCAACTCATTGTGGGAAGCTTGTGAAAGGGTACCCGAAACGTTTGACCCAAGTTAAACAATTTAAAAGCAGTGCTACCAAATAGTAATTGAATGTATGTAAACTTCTGACCCACTGGGAATGTGATGAAAGAAATAAAAGCTGAAATAAATCATTCTCTCTACTATCGTTCTGACATTCGACTTTCTTAAAATAAAGTGGTGATCCTAACTGACCTAAGACAGGGAATTTTTACTTGGATTAAATGTCAGGAATTGTGAAAAACTTAGTTTAAATGTATTTGGCTAAGGTGTATGTAAACTTCTGACTTCAACTGTATATACTTTTCCCCCCTTTTCCACCCAATTGATAGTTACAGTCTTGTCCCATCACTGCAACTCCCGTATGGACTCAGAAGAGGTGATGGTCGTGAGCTATGTGTCCCCCGAAACACGACCCCTCCAAGCCACACTGCTCGTTTAACCCGGAAGCCAGCCGCACCAATGTGTTGGATGAAACACCGCACAGCTGGCGACCGAAGTCAGTGTGCATGCGCCCTGCTGCCACAGGGAGTCTCTAGAGCACGATGGGACAAGGACATCTCACCCTTCCAAACCCTTCGCTAACCCGGACGACACTGGGACAATTGTGTGCCGCCTCATTGGTCTCCCGGTCGTGGCCGGTTCAGTCACAGCCTGGGATCAAACCTGGATCTGTAGTGATGCCTCTAGCACTGAGATGCAGTGCCTCAGACCGCTGTGCCACTCGGGAGTCCCTTATTTACAGAATTAACGACACACTCCATCCACCACACAACAGCTGTCTGCTGCACTCAGCTGATTGAGAACTGGGCCTGCTCTGCTCTCCCATTTGGGGAGCCTTGCCATTGAACAGTTGGTCAGGTTGATGTGTGGTTAGCTCTCTATCCTGACGGACGCTAGAAATCAATACTGACACTCCCACGCAAACAAAAACACTTGTTCAGGCAGATTGGTTGTGTCGGGACCGGATACCAAAAGACCTCTTTTGTTCAGTGTGTGTTACTGTAACGTTGATTAGGCCAGTTGTCTACACAGTACACTCGTTATATGGGTAGTATCTAAGCACTGGAAGTAGTTAGATGTTAGCTGTGTAGCATTTTAGTGTTTAGCTCTACATTATATTTGATATGTTACTGAACTGAGTGAACATATTCAAGGCTTGTTTATTACACAAGGTTGTAAGTTTTGTTTTCCAGTAAAATGGTTCTGTGTTTTGTTCACTGCAGGCAGAATTCACAGAGAGTGAGAGAGGGCTTCAGGCTATCCCCACACGCGGCTAGCAAAGTTGTTCTCCCCGTCGGGACTACAAGAACACAATGTAAGTAAAAAGATAAACCATAATTTATACTCTAGATGAAACTTACAGTACTTCAGGTATTTTCACTAGACACTTTAGAGATATTTATAATTTTATATACTTGAATTTTGTGGATGTCACTGTATATTCACTAACCCGTATCCATATGTCTGTGGAAAGCTATGAATGCAAAGCCAGACAGTAAGCAGTATATCATAACATATAATAGGAATAATGTCCCTTTGATTTTTGGAGTTCCGATCTGAACACCTGTCACAAGGGCACGCCCCAGCACCAGGTCTCCCCTGCTGGAGTTGGGGGAGGGTATGTGTGTGTCTCAGTGTCTCAGTGTGTGTGTGTGTCTCAGTATGTGTGTGTGTGGTGTGTGCATGTTTGTGAGTGTGTATGTGTGTGAGAGGGAGGTAGAAGATAAAACAGCCGTCGAGGAGATGTTGATCACACAGCCAGACAGGGTGAGTGACAGACAATACCTGCTGTAAAATTCCCTCACATCTCCGCTGATCTGTATTCATAGATCTTGTCTGCTCCGCAGCACCAAACTGTACCCCACACCAGCCAGCTCCTTTAGCACGCACCGCCCCACTCCTCACGCTCGCTTCACTCCTCAACTCACATGTTAGACCCCTCTCCTTTTCTTCCTTAAGTATTTACCAAGTCTTTGTTCTCTGTCTAAATGATAGCTCTGATCACTAGCTAGAGAGGCTGAAAGAAGCTCTCTCTCTCTCTCTCTCTCTCTCTCTCTCTCTAACAATATGGACTTTCCTTATTCCACCACTCCACTCCTAATCTCACCTAATTCGGATTCTTCTTATGTAAGTCTTTCCCGTTTAAGTGTGTTCTCAGACTCCTAATGCCTAACAGATGTCTGGTCTGTGTCATGTTTCTTTGTGAAGGATTGTTAAGAGGCTTCAAAACTCAGTGAGTAAAAAGCTCATGCAGAATGAACATTTATTCGCCACACTACATCCCTATCAACACTGCTTGAAATACTGTATATACCAGTATTTAGTAAATCCATACATTGTTTGGTTATGATGAAATATCTGGATGACGCTGATGGAAGTTTATGTATGATCTTTGTCAGAGCTATATCAAAGGTGGAACTGGGGGGGAAAAGAGCATAGTCTGGTACATGTCCTACCCCTCTCCTATGGCTGAGCACAGTGCACCAACTTCCTGAAACACATTCTATGTTACAACAGAAAACATACTTGAGAGACAGGACTACACAGAGTCAGCCTGTACAACTGAATTAGTTTTGTTGTGGCAGATCTAGGCAATAGTTTTGACTGACTATATGTCGTTAAATTTCTGCGGGAATTGTTTTGACAAAACAAGTTAGCGTAAAAGTGGGAAATGTCGGCTAAAACAAAAGGCTGTTTCTTTTTGCACCTATGTGAAGCATGTGTCAGTCTTCAGCGCGGTGTTCCACTGGAAGTGACATCAGAGCCCTGGAGGGCTTGTGCTGGGAGAATGAGCTGTTTTGATATGATTTCACAGAACAGAGATGGTAGACCAAACAGAGCAGTCTCAGGGCTTGTGTCTGTCTACCTCTGTTGTTAGAATTTCACTATACAAACAGTAGCAATGAACTTGAAGGTGCTTTGCCATGCAGGACTGGATCTTTATGTTTCTGTCTGTCACCTMCAATGACTGCAGAATTAAAGTGTAATGGGTTTTGCTGTAATTTATACTTTATTGTGAACTTTTTGACATGGTTGCTGGCAGACTGGGGAGTGTCTGTCTTCAATAACTTCATCATCCTGGCCACTGAAAAAGACTGACGTACATGAAACTGCCAGAATAAAGGATACCCCAACATAAAGTGTCTTAATAGGGCGTTGGGCCACCACAAGCCACCAGAATATCTTCCGTGCGCATTGGCATAGATTCTACAAGTGTCTGGAACTCTATTGGAGGGATGCGACACGATTCTTTCATGAGAAATTCCATAATTTGGTGTTTTGTTGATGGTGGTGGAAAATGCTGTCTCCGGCGCCACTCCAGAATCTCCCATATCATTTCATAACTGGGAATTTTTATACAGTACATGACCCTAAGCATGATGCAATGTTAACTGCTTAATTGACTAAGGAACCACACCTGTGTGGAAGCACTTGCTTTCAATATACTTTGTATCCCTCATTTACTCAAGTGTTTCCATTATTTTGTCAGTTACCTGTATTCTTTTATTCATCATATTATCTCAGATTGGGTTGACTGAGTTTGACCTACATTTCAACTCCTATTGGCTCTGTTTATGCATTCTGATTGGGTGTATAGTTCAAGACGACCATATGAACCACCAACCTGATTGAATGTCACTGGACAGAACCAGTGATTGACCKTATAGGTGAACAGAGCWCCTTACTGGCTGTCTCTAGCCTGGACTGTGTCTGGCTCGGAGGTGATGATGCCCATAGCCCATCAMAGATTGATGGAGGGCAGACACCAGCAGCAGGAATGAGCTCTATGCTTTGAAGTCCTCCACATGGAGGGAAATTGATATATCAGTTTAAGAACCAGACCCTATTAAAGCAGGCCCTGTCAGGTTAATGCAATAGCCTCCACATTTCCCCCAACCCCATTCAGGCCGCTCGGACAGGGCCCTAATTCCTGCCCTGGCCCTGCTCGCCCCACTCGCACCAATCTCATTTTATCTTTTCCCATCAGCAATATTCCTCCCATTGGAGGCAATAAGGTGTGGAGTAAATCACACAGTTAAACACTGGCTGGGGCCATCCCAGAAGTTCTCTCTCTCGCTCTGTTTCTCGGCATCTCTCTTTCGCATCTCTTTCTCCCTCTCTCTCTCCCTCCAGCCCGGGATTCTCGTGGCATTAGGATCGTACGCCGTTCGGCTGGTCAGTGGAGGGCCTCGGTCTGTCAAGCCCCCTCCCCCTTACCCTTCCATCACTCAATGGGCCCCCTACTCCCACCCTACCCTTCTTCCAGCTAGGTCTCCCCCGGGCATGCTCTGTCCCCTGGTCAAAGAGACAAATCAAAGGACCCCGGGACCTCAGAGGTGAGCCTTGGTCTCATTCATTTTTAATGGCATGCAGAAATACATTTACATAAAAAATGTAGAGTGGTGTTTTTTCAATTCAGACATCCTGTATTTATTATTAAACCTTTGTATTTGGGGTCAGATCACTGGATATTGGTTCTCCATCAGAATCAGAATCCAAGATGGCGTAGCAGTGCAGACGTGTTTGTCGTTGTCCCATGTAGATTTTGTCTTTTTTTGTCTTTTTTTGTACATATTTCAATATATTTCAATCTCTTTTTCCATTTTTAAATTAAATATACCTTCCGGCAACCCGTCTCACCCAATGTGATACGGATCTGCTATTTCTAGACCTTATAGCTAGAACCTCCATCAGAAGCTAGCCATCAGATAATAACCAGCTAATTAGCTACTAGCTATATAGTCATTGTTAGCCACTGCTAGCGGCCTTTACCTCTATCTCAGACACCAGCTGCTTTTACCCTGGATAATACCCGTTAGCCTCGAGCCAGGCGAATCTCCCGGCAAGCAAACAAAATTACTCCAGCTACAATACCTCTTTTGCCANGGTAGACCAAACAGAGCAGTCTCAGGGCTTGTGTCTGTCTACCTCTGTTGTTAGAATTTCACTATACAAACAGTAGCAATGAACTTGAAGGTGCTTTGCCATGCAGGACTGGATCTTTATGTTTCTGTCTGTCACCTTCAATGACTGCAGAATTAAAGTGTAATGGGTTTTGCTGTAATTTATACTTTATTGTGAACTTTTTGACATGGTTGCTGGCAGACTGGGGAGTGTCTGTCTTCAATAACTTCATCATCCTGGCCACTGAAAAAGACTGACGTACATGAAACTGCCAGAATAAAGGATACCCCAACATAAAGTGTCTTAATAGGGCGTTGGGCCACCACAAGCCACCAGAATATCTTCCGTGCGCATTGGCATAGATTCTACAAGTGTCTGGAACTCTATTGGAGGGATGCGACACGATTCTTTCATGAGAAATTCCATAATTTGGTGTTTTGTTGATGGTGGTGGAAAATGCTGTCTCCGGCGCCACTCCAGAATCTCCCATATCATTTCATAACTGGGAATTTTTATACAGTACATGACCCTAAGCATGATGCAATGTTAACTGCTTAATTGACTAAGGAACCACACCTGTGTGGAAGCACTTGCTTTCAATATACTTTGTATCCCTCATTTACTCAAGTGTTTCCATTATTTTGTCAGTTACCTGTATTCTTTTATTCATCATATTATCTCAGATTGGGTTGACTGAGTTTGACCTACATTTCAACTCCTATTGGCTCTGTTTATGCATTCTGATTGGGTGTATAGTTCAAGACGACCATATGAACCACCAACCTGATTGAATGTCACTGGACAGAACCAGTGATTGACCATATAGGTGAACAGAGCTCCTTACTGGCTGTCTCTAGCCTGGACTGTGTCTGGCTCGGAGGTGATGATGCCCATAGCCCATCAGAGATTGATGGAGGGCAGACACCAGCAGCAGGAATGAGCTCTATGCTTTGAAGTCCTCCACATGGAGGGAAATTGATATATCAGTTTAAGAACCAGACCCTATTAAAGGAGGCCCCGTCAGGTTAATGCAATAGCCTCCACATTTCCCCCAACCCCATTCAGGCCACTCGGACAGGGCCCTAATTCCTGCCCTGGCCCTGCTCGCCCCACTCGCACCAATCTCATTTTATCTTCTCCCGTCAGCAATATTCCTCCCATTGGAGGCAATACGGTGTGGAGTAAATCACACAGTTAAACACTGGCTGGGGCCATCCCATAAGCGCTCTCTCTCTCAATTTCTCGGCATCTCTCTTTCGTATCTCTTTCTCTTTCCCTCTCTCTCTCCCTCCAGCCCGGGATTCTCGTGGCATTGGGATCGTACGCCGTTCGGCCGGTCAGTGGAGGGCCTCGGTCTGTCAACCCCCCCTCCCCCTTACCCTTCCATCACTCAATGGGCACCCTACTCCCACCCTACCCTTCTTCCAGCAGGTCTCTCTTTGTCCCCTGGTCAAAGAGACCAATCAAAGGACCCCGGGACCTCAGAGGTGAGCCTTGGTCTCATTCATTTTTAATGACATGCAGAAAGAGATTTACATAAAAAATGTAGAGTGGTGTTTTTTCAATTCAGACATCCTGTATTTATTATTAAACGTTTGTCTTTGGGGTCAAATCATGTCCATCAGAATCAAGTCTCAAGCTGCCTCCCAAATGGCACCCTCCTACTGGGCACAGACGTCAATTCAACGTCTATTCCATGTTGGTTCAACGTTAATTTTATTGAATTAATGTGGAAACAATGTTGATTTAACCAGTCTGTGCCCAGTGGGTTATTCCTTACATAGTATGCAACTTTTTACCAGAGCCCTTCGGGGAATAGGGTGCCATTTGGGATGAAGCCTCAGTGTTTTAGGGAGCGTTGGTCCGACAGATAGATCATCTCTATGTTTTATAGTTTCTGGTTATTCACTTTGATTCATCTCCTTATGTTTATAGTCATAAGACTGCTTCTATCTGTGACGTCAAAAGGAAGTAGATGTTATATTCCCTGAGAAGTAACATGTGTTCTACTACATGTTTGGGTTAGGCGATCCCCGTACCATTTCTGATACAACAGCTGCTGTCTGCTGTGGTCAGGCCTGTGTGGGGGACGTTGGTCATCTGCTAATCTTCACCTATTAGTAAAGAAGATGGGACCGTTTTGCTGATATGGATTTGATTTAGACAGACAAACCAAAGTATTTCAGGTAACACTCAAATACAACTGGCCTGTTTTCAGTTTTAGGTCTGTAATAGTAATAGTAGTAGTAGTAGTAGTAGTAGTAGTACGTAGTAGTAAGTAGTAGTGGTGGAAGTAGTAGTTGTTGTTGTAGTAGTAGTTGTTGTTGTAGTAGTACTTATAGTAGTAGTACTTGTTGTTGCAGTAGTAGTAGTAGTGGTAGTGGTAGTAATAGTAGTTGTAGTAGTAATAGTATTAGTAGCGATAGTAGTATTTGTTGTAGTATTAGTAGCAGTAGTAGTAGTTGTAGTAGTAGTAGTATTACTAGTAGTAGTAGTAGTAGTAGCAGCAGTGGTGGTGGTTGTAGTAGTAGCAGCAGTAGTAGTAGTATTAGTAGCAGCAGCAGTAGTAGTAGTATTAGTAGCAGCAGCAGTAGTAGTAGTATTAGTAGTAGTACTAATAGTAGTAGTACTATTAGTAGTAGTAGTAGTAGTAGTAGTAGTAGCAGCAGCAGCAGCAGCAGCAGCAGCAGTAGTAATGGCAGCGGCAATAGTAGTATTAGTAATAGTAGCAGCAGTAGTGGGAGTGGTAGTAGTAGTAGTAGTGGTAGTGGTAGTGGTAGTGGTAGTGGTAGTAGTAGTAGTAGTAGTAGTTGTTGTAGTAGTAMTACTGGTAGTAGTAGTTACTGTAGTAGTAGTACTGGTAGTAGTAGTAGTTGTTGTAGTAATAGTAGTACTGGTAGAAGTAGTACCAGTAGTAGTAGTAGTAGCAGTAGTAATAGTAGTAATATTAGTAATAATATTAGTTATAGTAGTAATAATAGTAGTAATAGTAGTAATATTATTATTAGTAGTGGTTGTTGTAGTATTAGTAGCGGTAGTAGTAGTTGTTGTAGTAATAGTAGTACTAGTATTAGTAGCAGTAGTAGTAGTTGTTGTAGTATTAGATGCAGTAGTAGTAGTAGTAGTAGTATTAGTAGTAGTAGTAGCAGTGGTGGTGGTTGTAATAGTAGTAGCAATGGTGGTGGTTGTAGTAGTAGCAGCAGTAGTAGTAGTATTAGTAGCAGTTGTTGTTGGAGTAGTAGTAATAGTAGTAGTAGTAGTTGTTGTTGTTGTAGAAGTAGTACCAGTAGTAGTAGTATTAGTAGTAGTAGTAGTACCAGTAGTAGTAGTAGTAGTACCAGTAGTAGTAGTAGTAATAGTAGTAGTAGTTGTTGTTGTTGTAGTAGTAGTACTAGTTGTAGTAGTAGTAGTAGCAGTACTACTAGTAGTAGTAGTAGTAGTAGTTGTATCCTGACCTCATTTTGCCTACTAAGGTATTGGACTAAAGACTGAGAACAAGGCTTTCAGGCTGGAAGAAATTAGTATTTAGACATTTTGTGTTAGATCTATGCCCATGCAAATTCTTTACTCTCATCACCACTGCAGTGGGTAGTAGGATTAAACCCTGTGTTGTTCCAGTTATTGGCCTCTCCTGAGACATTATGTTGTTACTGATTGTCTGAGCTGCATCAGATCCATCAATTGAATTCAAAGAAAATGTTATCCATTACTCCCCAAACCCAAACAGCAGATGTTGTGGGGTATTTGTAAGTCGACTTCCTTTATTATGTTAATGACCCTATCTTCTCATATACACCATTTCCATTTGAGCTGGGTAGGAAATCATCAGATGGATTTGGCTCCTTCAACAACTGGTGTTTGACATTCTGTTGATGAGATGAAATATGAAACGCTTTTCAAAGCGAATGGCATATGACAATCACACAACATAAAATGCCTTTTGAATGAGTGGAAGATCACAATGCCATCCTGCCGCCATGGTCTGTTTTTAAGACGCTGTCTTGTATAAATGTAGCATTGATTATYTTCTGTTGAAGTGTACAGGCAACAAAGGATAGGGACATATTGTGGATACAATGCTTGTGCTTTTCTTAATTCTCTTGATATCTATTAGCATAAAGCATGAAAACACATCGACACTCATAGTATAGTATTCCGGTAAMAATGCACTGTGGAAACACAGGGATAGACTATCACATTGTACATGATCTCTTTCTACTAGTTCTGTTTCCCTTTATTCACACTGACTCAGACACTCAGAGTGTGNACACGGAGCCCCGCCGATCCATCACGACTGGTCTGTCGACGTAATTCCGTCCCATGTGCCCTCAACCGGCCTTTGCCGGACGTCGGTGAAGACGCTTCTGCTAGCAATGGCCTGCTAACTTTATGAACGTTGTGTCTCCCGCTTGCTAGCGTTGTAACGACTTCCCTGTTTCATCTATTGCTGTTCACTGGACCCTATGATCACCTGGCTACATAGCTGATGCCTGCTGGACTGTTCATTAATCACGGTACTCCATTTTGTTTATTTTGTTTATCTGTCGGCCCCAGCCTCGAACTCAGGCTCTGTGTGTAGTTAACTGACCCTCTCTGCCCATTCATCACCATTTTACCTGTTGTTGTTGTCTTAGCTGATTAGCTGTTGCTGTCTTACCCGTTGTTGTCTTAGCTAGCTCTCCCAATCAACACCTGTGATTGCTTTATGCCTCGCTTTATGTCTCTCTCTATCAATATGCCTTGTATACTGTTGTTTAGGGTAGTTATCATTGTTTTATTTTACTGCGGAGCCCGTAGCCCCACTCACCATGCCTCAGATACCTCTTTTGTCCCACCTCCCACACATGGGGTGACCTCACCTAGCATAACTAGTGCCTCCAGAGATGCAACCTCTCTTATCATCACTCAATGCCTAGGTTTACCTCCACTGTACCCGCACCCTACCATACCCCTGTCTGTACATTATGCCCTGAATCTATTCTACCACGCCCAGAAATCTGTTCCTTTTATTCTCTGTCCCCAACGCACTTGAGGACCAGTTTTGATAGCCTTTAGCCGTACCCTCATCCTACTCCTCCTCTGTTCCTCGGGTGATGTAGAGGTTAACCCAGGCACTGTGTGTCCCCAGGCGCTCTCATTTGTTGACTTCTGTAACGGGAAAAGCCATGGTGTCATGTATGTTAACATCAAATGCCTGTTTTACTCACTGCTTTAGCACACTCCAACCCTGATGTCCTTGCCGTGTCTGAATCSTGGCTTAGGAAGGCCACCAAAAATTCTGAGATTTACATCCCCAACTACAACATATTACGTCAAGATAGAACTGCCAAAGGGGGAGGAGTTGCAATCTACTGCAGAGATAGCCTGCAAAGTTCTGTCATACTTTCCAGGTCTATGCCCAAACAGTTCGAGCTTCTAATTTTAAAAATCCATCTCTCCAGAAATAAGTCTCTCACTGTTGCCGCCTGTTATAGACCCCCCTCATCTCCCAGCTGTGCCCTGGACACCATATGTGAATTGATTGCCCCCCCATCTATCTTCAGAGTTTGTTCTGTTAGGTGACCTAAACTGGGATATGCTTAACACCCCGGCCATCCTACAATCTAAGCTTGATGCCCTCAATCTCACTCAAATTATCAGGGAACCCACCAGGTACAACCCTAAATCCATAAACATGGGCACCCTCATAGATATCATCCTGACCAACTTGCCCTCCAAATACACCTCTGCTGTTTTCAGTCAGGATCTCAGCGATCACTGCCTCATTGCCTGCATCCGTTATGGGCCCGCGGTCAAACGTCCACCCCTCATCACTGTCAAACGGTCCCTAAAACACTTCTGTGAGCAGGCCTTTCTAATCGACCTGGCTGGGGTATTCTTGAAGGTTATTTCATCCCGTCAGTAGAGGATGCCTGGTTCTTCTTTAAAAGTAATTTCCTTACCATCTTAAATGTGCATGCCCCTTTCAATTTTTTTTGAATCAAGAACAGATATAGCCCTTGATTCACTCCAGACCTGACTGCCCTCAAACAGCACAAAAACATCTTGTGGCGTACTGCACTAGCATCGAATAGTCCCTGCGAAATGCAACTTTCAGGGAAGACTGGAACCAAAACACACAGTCAGTTAGGAAAGCAAAGGCTAGCTTTTTCAAACAGAAATTTGCATCCTGTAGCTCTAACTCCAAAAAGTTCTGGGACACTGTAAGGTCCATGGAGAATCAGAGTACCTCCTCCCAGCTGCCCACTGCACTGAGGCTAGGAAACACTGTCACCACCGATAAATCCATGATAATCGAGAATTTCAATAAGCATTTCTCTACGGCTGTCCATGCTTTCCTCCTGGCTCCCCCAACCCCGGCCAACAGCTCCGTACCCCCCACAGCTACTTTCCCAAGCCTCCCCAGCTTCTCCTTCACCCAAATCTAGATAGCAGATGTTCGGAAAGAGCTGCAAAACCTGGACCCGTACAAATCAGCTGGGCTAGACAATCTGGACCCTCTCTAAAATTATCCGCCTCCATTGTTGCAACCCCTATTACCAGTCTGTTCAATCTCTCTTTCGTATCATCCGAGATTCCTAAAGATTAGAAAGCTGCCCCGGTCATGCCCCTCTTCAAAGGGGGTTACACTCTAGACCCAAACTGTTACAGACCTTTATCCATCCTGCCCTGCCTTTCTAAAGTCTTCGAAAGCCAAGTTAACAAACAGATCACTGACCATTTCGAATCCCACCGTACCTTTTCCACTGTGCAATCCGGTTTCCAAGCTGGTCACGGGTGCACCTCAGCCACACTCAAGGTACTAAACGATTTCATAACCGCCATCGATAAAAGACAGTAATGTGCAGCCGTCTTCATCGACCTGGCCAAGGCTTTCGACTCTTTCAATCACCGTATTCTTATCGGCAGACTAAACAGCCTTGGTTTCTCAAATGACTGCCTCGCCTGGTTCACCTACTACTTCTCAGATAGAGTTCAGTGTGTCAAATCGGTGGTCCTGTTGTCCGGACCTCTGTCAGTCTCTATGGGGGTACCACAGGGTTCAGTTCTCGGGCCGACTCTTTTCTCTGTATATATCAATGATGTCGCTCTTGCTGCGGGTGATTCCTTGATCCACCTCTACGCAGACGACACCATTCTGTATACATCCAGCCCTTCTTTGGACACTGTGTTAACACACCTCCAAACGAGCTTCAATGCCATACAACACTCCTTCCGTGGCCTCCAACTGCTCTTAAACGCTAGTAAAACTTAACGCATGCTCTTCAACCGATCGCTGCCCGCACCCGCCCACCTGACTATTATCACTACTCTGGACGGTTCTAACTTAGAATATGTGGACAACTACAAATACCTAGGTGTCTGGCTAGACGGTAAACTCTCCTTCCAGACTCACAGTAAGCATCTCCAATCCAAAATGAAATCTAGAATCGGCTTCCAATTTCGCAACAAAGCCTTCTTCACTCACGCTGCCAAACATACCCTCGTAAAACTGACTGTCCTACCAATCCTCGACTTCGGCGATGTCATATACAAAATAGCCTCCAAAACTCTACTCAGCACACTGGATGCAGTCTGTCACAGTACCATCTGTTTTGCCACCAAAGCCCCTTATACCACCCACCACTGCGACCTGTATGATCTAGTCGGCTGGCCCTCGCTACATATTCATTGCCAGACCCACTGGCTCCAGGTCATCTATAAGTCTTTGCTAGGTAAAGCTCCACCTTATCTCAGCTCACTGGTCACCATAACAACACCCACCCGTAGCACGCGCTCCAGCAGGTATARCTCACTGGTCATCCCCAAAGCAAACACCCCCTTTGGACGCCTTTCCTTCCAGTTCTCTGCTGTCAATGACTGGAACAAATTGCAAAAATCGCTGAAGTTGGAGACTTATATTTCACTCACTAACTTTAAGCATCAGCTATCTGAGCAGCTTGCCGATCGCTGCAGCTGTACATAGCCCATCTGTAAATAACCCATCCAACTACCTACCTCATCCCCATATTGTTTTGATTTACTTTTTTGTACACCAGTATTTCTACTACCACATCATCATCTGCACATCTATCACTCCAGTGTTAATTTGTTAAATTGTAATTACTTTGCTACTATGGCCTATTTATTGCCTTACCTCCTTACTCCATTTGCACACGCTGAATATAGATTTTTCTATAGTGTTATTGACTGTACTTTTGTTTATCCCATGTGTAACTCTGTGTTGTTGTTTTTTGTCGCACTGCTTTGCTTTAGGTCGCAGTTGTAAATGAGAACTTGTTCTCAACTGGCCTACCTGGTTAAATAAAGGTGAAAAAAGGAGAAAAAAATTAAGTCTCCCAAATGGCACCCTTCCACTGGTCACAGACGTCAATTCAACGTCTATTCCATGTTGGTTCAACGTAATTTTATTGAAATTATGTGGAAACAATGTTGATTCAACCAGTCTGTGCCCAGTGGGTTATTRCCTACATAGTGTGTTACTTTTTACCACAGCCCTTCAGGGAATAGGGTGCCATTTGGGATGAAGCCTCAGTGTTTTAGGGAGCGTTGGTCTGAAAGATAGATCATCTCTATGTTTTATAGTTTCTGGTTATTCACTTTGATTCATCTCCTTCTGTCTATAGTCATAAGACTGCTTCTATCTGTGACGTCAAAAGGAAGTAGATGTTATATTCCCTGAGAAGTAACATGTGTTCTACTACATGTCTGGGTTAGGCGATCCCCGTACCATTTCTGATACAACAGCTSCTGTTAATCTGCTATGGTCAGGCCTGTGTGGGGGACGTTGGTCATCTGCTAATCTTCACCTATTAGTAAAGAAGATGGGACCGTTTTGCTGCTATGGATTTGATTTAGACAGACAAACCAAAGTATTTCAGGTCACACTCAAATATAACTGGCCTGTTTTCAGTTTTAGTTCTGTAATAGTAGTAGTAGTAGTAGTAGTAGTAATATAAGTAGTAGTAGTAGTAGTAGTAAGTATTAGTAGTGGTAAGTAGTAGTAAGTAGTGGTAGTAGTATTAGTAGTTGTTGTTGTTGTTGTAGTAGTGGTAGTAATAATAGTAGTAGTAATAGTATTAGTAACCGTAGTAGTATTTGTTGTAGTATTAGTAGCTGTAGTAGTAGTTGTGGTAGTAGTAGTAGTAGTTGTGGTAGTAGTAGTAGTAGTAGTAGTAGTAATAGTAGTAGTAGTAGTAGCGGTGGTGGTGGTAGTAGTAGTAGCAGCAGTAGTAGTAGTCTTAGTAGCAGCAGCAGTAGTAGTAATAATAGTAGTAGTAGTAGTAGTAGTTTAGTAGTATTAGCAGCAGCAGTAGTAGTAGTAGCAGCAGCAGTAGTAGTATCAGTAGTAGTATTAGTAATAGTAGCAGCAGTAGTAACAGTAGTAGTAGTAGTAGTAGTAGTAGTAGTAGTAGTAGTGGTAGTGGTGGTGGTAGTAGCAGTAGTGGTAGTGGTAGTGGTAGTGGTAGTAGTTGTTGTTGTAGTAGTAGTACTGGTAGTAGTAGTTGTTGTTGTTGTAATAGTAGTACTGGTAGTAGTAGTAGTAGTAGTAGTAGTAGTAGTAGTAGTAGTAGTAGTAGTAGTAGTAGTAGTAGTAGTAGTACCAGTATTAGTATTAATAGTAGTAATAATAGTAGTAATTGTAGTAATAGTATTTGCAGTAGTAGTTGTTGTAGTATTAGTAGCATAGTAGTAGTTGTAGTAGTAATAGTTTTAGTAGCAGTAGTAGTAGTCTTTCTAGTATTAGTAGCAGTAGTAGTAGTTGTAGTAGTAGTAGTAATAGTAGTAGTAGTGGTAGTGGTGGTGGCAGTAGTAGTGTTGGTGGTAGTAGTAGTAATAGTAGTAGTAGTAGCAGCAGTAGTAGTAGTAGCAGCAGCAGCAGTAGTAGTAGTGGTGGTAGTAGTAGTAGTAGCAGCTGCAGCAGTAGTAGTAGTAGTAGTAGTGGTGGTGGGTGGTGGTAGTTGTTGTTGGAGTAGTAGTAATAGTAGTAGTAGTTATTGTTGTTGTAGTAGTAGTACCTGTAGTAGTAGTAGTAGTAGTAGTAGTAACATCAGTAGTAGTTTGTTGTAGTAGTAGTATAGTAATAATAGTAGTAGTAATAGTATTAGTAGCAGTAGTAGTATTTGTTGTAGTATTAGTAAGCATAGTAGTAGTAGTAGAAGAGTAGTAGTAGTAGTAGTAGTGGTGGTGGTGGTGGTGGTGGTCGTGATGGTTGTAGTTGTTGTTGGAGTAGTAGTAATAGTAGTAGTAGTTGTTGTTGTTGTTGTAGTAGTACCAGTTGTTGTAGTAGTAGTACCAGTTGTAGTAGTAGTAGTAGCAGTACTACTAGTAGTAGTAGTAGTTGTATCCTGACCTCCTTTTGCCTACTAAGGTATTGGACTAAAGACTGAGAATAAGGCTTTCAGGCTTGAACAAATGAGTATTTAGACATTTTGTGTTTGATCTATGCCCATGCAAATTCTTTACTCTCATCACCACTGTAGTGGGTAGTAGGATTAAACCCTGTGTTGTTCCAGTTATTGGCCTCTCCTGAGACATTATGTTGTTACTGATTGTCTGAGCTGCATCAGATCCATCAATTGAATTCAAAGAAAATGTTATCCATTACTCCCCAAACCCAAACAGCAGATGTTGTGGGGTATTTGTAAGTCGACTTCCTTTATTATGTTAATGACCCTATCTTCTCATATACACCATTTCCATTTGAGCTGGGTAGGAAATCATCAGATGGATTTGGCTCCTTCAACAACTGGTGTTTGACATTCTGTTGATGAGATGAAATATGAAACGCTTTTCAAA